>NW_007579632.1:20290-41679 GCF_000690725.1 Stegastes partitus | reverse complement strand
TCTCTCTCTCCCTCTCTTCTTCGTGGCCGTCACTGGGCCCCAGAAACAGGAGCGTGTGGTTCATTTACAGGTAGCGGCTGTTTCCTCATTCATTGGCTGGCTATGGATGTGAGGAGAGGACAATGGAGAGAGGGGAGAGGTAGATGATGCTATTGAGAGGCCGTGCCTTTTCAAAGACAGACTAATAAGCTATGTATTCTGTGTGTGTGCGTGTGTGCGTGTGTGTCTTTGAGTGTGTGCGAATGCGTGCGCGTGTCTTAAATTCGTATTTTCCCTAATGCATGTGCAAATCTCTGGGACGGAAGTAGCTATTGAATGGAGACTCTGCAGCATGTTTATTTCTGTGTCTTCCTCTCCGTGTGTCTTTGAACGCCGTGTGTGTGTGTGTGTGTTAGTGCATGAAAGAGAGCACATATTGATGCATTTCAGTCAGACAGTGTGGGTGTATTTCATTCTCTTTGAGTCATGATTTCTTTAAGCAGATATTTTTAATTCACCAGGACTTCCCATTTATCCCTGTTCCTTGAGAAAAAAATGCTATTGTCACAGCCCGTATTTTTTTCATGTATCTCACTGTATCATTAAAAATGTGTGGCATCTTGACTGTAAAGAAGGATGAAATTGAATAAGCCAGTAAATGGCAAGAGTGCGGTTTTTCGGTTCCTTTTGAGCTCTAATTTGAGATACCAGTCATTTCTGTGCATGTTTGTGTGCGTGTGTGCATGCATTTGTCTTGACGTGCGCGTGCATGTTGCTATATACACTGAAAAAAAATATATGTGGTCTTCACATATAAGGGTGTATGTCATAGTGCTTGCTGTGGGAGTGTCTTCCCTCTACATATATTTATGTGCTGCTCATCCATCTACCACGTCTCTGTCCACAGCGTGTGTCACTAACATCTGTCAAGTGCTTTCACTTGTGCCGTGTGGGTAATGTCCCCACATAGCCAGCCTATCTGCATGTACATTCAGCAGGTGAATGGTTAAAAAGCTGCCTTTTTTCTCAGTGATTGTGGATAGAAGAGAGGATGACTCAGGAGGGTACATAATAACTCTAGTCTCTAGTAGGCTTACAGCTTCATTGCAGCCAGTTCAGAGAGAGCGTGTCCTACTAGCCAGCAGCAATTAACCGCGGACAAGGGACAATAATGCTTTTTATAGTCCTTCTTGGCTGGACCATGGTGGTCACTGTAGCCACAGACAAGTGGAATAGATGTAAGAATGTAAAGGAAATCAGGTGTGTTACTGTAAGCCAGCGGTGCAACTCAGAGGCACCTGGAGGACCAACGGGGCCACGTTTCCCCCTTTTACAGTTGGATGGATGAAGAGCCCGATGGATCTGTCCACCCACTCTGTGTTACTTTGATCCTCAGAGAGGGAAAGCATGATGGAGGACAGGGTGAGAGAAAAAGGAATGAGGTGTGAGGAGCAGATGGCTGGAAGGCGGCTGTGCGTTGGCGAAACAGTAACATTGATGGAGAACACACAAGGGATGGACCTCAGTAGGGGAAACTAGCGATCGTCTGTTCAGTGCTAAAGTTACGGCTTGATGTCGAAGTCTGGATCTTCTGGCCTGTAGGCCAACGCTATGGCTCGGCTGTGCCCCTGTGACTTCACAGCCGAACTTTGTTTAATATATGCTCAGATTAAATACATAAGAACTGACAGAGTCTGTACTGTGAGCGACAATGTGGAATATAATATTATTCTGTTATTGTTATTTTAATGCCAGTGGGTGTTTCTGAAGTGGTTGAGGCAGAATGGAGTTGGAGGGATGGGATGCTTTGCCAGACATTTAAAAAAAAAACACACACAAAAAACAGCATGTCTGCTGCCTCCAACCTAAAACTGAATTAAGATGAAGGCTTTAAAATGTTAACATTTTTTTTCCTAAGAGGTTGTATGGGCTGGTTACCCTGAGGTGCCTGGCTGCAGACCTCATTGCTCGGCAGTCAATCAAAAAGTTGTGTGTAGATTATAGTTTATGTTGGATTTAGCAGCACTATGTGAGATTTGGTTGTTAAAAAATCCCACAAACATTTCTGCTTCTCACGAAGGTCCTGGTATAAATTCACACACATTTGCTCAAACTTCCCATTTAAAAGAGGGAGGGAAAAAACTTTTTCCCAATGGAAATTCTGTCCTTGAGCATACCCAGAGCAGTTTTACTGCATTGTTTTGGCAGTCAAGCTATCACTATAAATAAAGACAATCCTTCGACCAGGCTACTCGTCCTGTTCGCTTACAGTTGAGTCCCTCTAGGAAATCAGATCCTTTGATTTGATTTCAGTTGGAGTGTCAGTTTGAGTTAACTTGAGGAGCACAAACTAACAGAGAAATGAGCTGTCTATGAAAGAAATATCTGGAATTCCTCTTAAATCATACAGCTCTGTTCAAGCCCGGGGCTCTCTACTAACAGAGGCAGGGTGAATTGACATTGTTAGAAAGTCAAGTCCAGAAATGAGTCATGAGATGTGGCTGTGTGTGGCAGTGTGGAGTCCATTTAACCAGTCCTACATTAGAGAAAGTCTAGTCAAGCAGCTTGGCCAAATGTCCCAGACATGGTAATAGAATAATGAAGGCGCTTGCTGAGCCACAACTCCAACCATCACTTAATAAGATTGCATCATGACTGTCTGTGATCACTGTTCCTGTCCTCTCTGCCCTTAGCCTTTGAGCAAGTGGATCTGTTTGTAAGGAGAGATTAAGGGCTTGTCCGACTTCTTCTTGTACATAATTTGAAGTGTCATGTATGACCAGTAGTAGTGTGCAGGAGTCAGTGAAACAGTATCCTTGCAAAAGCTGCCAGAGGCAGTGAAAGCTAATGCAGCGATTTAGGTGTATTTGGAAGTTTCCATTACCAGTGTATATGCACATTTTTCTAATGTGCCGTTCCCTCTGGGCCAGTGCTTGTCAGCTCTATCTGGATTTGCCAGTAGTATGGAATGTCATGTCATATACAATTCCTCCCATCGTGACACTAACTGTATCCCTGCCATCAACCCCTCTGTGCACCAGTGCTTTTCGTATGACATTCTCAAGCCAACCGATCTTTTGCTGCAGTGTGATTTCATAATGTGATGCAGTATAGCTGTTTTCCTCATTGAGAAAATGCGTTATTTGCATCACAATAAGACTTTTCTTGTAGCGCTAGAAGTCATATAGCTCTCCCCCTCTCCAATTCTCTCTCTTTTTTACCTTGTCTCCCTTCATCCCCATTTCCCCTTCTCCTCTGCTCCCTCTTTACTCTCTTTCAGTGACTACATCATTAAGGAGAAGACAGTGCTCCTACAGAAGAAAGACAATGAGGGCTTTGGCTTTGTGCTTAGGGGAGCCAAAGGTGAGCCTCCTCATCACATATTCCACAGCTCTCTATTCTAATCCCTCTATTCCTATGTCATTATCAAATCCATGTTCTTGTTATCTAGCTCCACTCATGGCCATCCTATTTCTCTTATCCTCTGCAGCTCAGACTCCCATAGAGGAGTTCACTCCAACGCCAGCATTCCCCGCGCTGCAGTACCTGGAGTCTGTTGATGAGGGGGGCGTGGCGTGGAGAGCGGGCCTGAGGATGGGGGATTTCCTCATCGAGGTGTGTGCTGACACACAGGCTAAACCCAGAACTAAACTTAACCTGAGATCAGGAGTGTTACCTTCATTTATCCAGAACCCACATCGAGACGAAGCACATTGCTACTACTGATGCACCTTGCATTTCTTGGACCATTTTTTTTTGTTTGATGGTGTATATTTGTCATTTCCAAACTTAAAAGAAGTAAATTCAAGAACCATGAAGGAAGAACTATGTAGTGGAAGAGAAACTTAATGGCTCATTACGTAGCTAGCACAACAAGCTACTGGACACATAGTAATAAGTTTTTAAAGACCCCCTCTGGAGAAAATCTAGTTTTTTACTCTGTTAATGTGTTCATATGATTTTTTTTTTTTTTAAATATCCTAGAAGACACATTATGAACAAAATAAGCAATCAATGCCATGGCTGAACATTTTGATCTTTCGTACTGACGACAGTCTCAGAAACAGATTTAAGCAGCCAATATCTCAACTGCAGCAAACCTAAGAAACCAGTCCTGTCCACTTGCAGGATGGGACGTTCTGTATCATTATTGTTCTTCAGAGACAGTTTCTGGTTCTGACATGTCTGGCTGAATTGCTCCAAGATTAAAAGTGTGCATTAGGTAGCATAGAGTAGTTTTACGGTATTTCAGTTTGTCAGTAAGTCTGATACACAGAGATGAGCTTTTAGGGGTTTAATCAATGATTAGAGGATCACTGCTCTCTGCACTGTCCACTAACTGAATGCAACAAGTCTAGGGCATGCTTCTTTAAGACTGTCAATAGTAACTCTAGAAAAAACAGACAGGGTGAGAAGAACTGAGTTTTTACAGTTTCCGAGATGTATTGTATTTTAATTAGAGTTGGTTAGGGGCTGTTGTGCTTGTAACTACTGTTCCTCATCAACGAAGCACAAGCAGTTCAGGCAGCAACTCTCGCTCCATTTTGTACCTTTCAAAGTTCCTGTGTGCTGCCTTGAAAACTCAAAATGGTGATTGTCAAACCTCCATTAAAGCTGACACATACTGCTAATTGGTATTCAAGCTAATATGAGTCACTTATGGTCCTGCTCAAGCTTTTGTAGCTGTGATTTACTTCAGTCGCTGCCTGAATTGCCGGTGCACCTGTCCAAAACCCTGCCAAATTATGGATGTTTAAAGCTAAATAACAAATGCCGCAACACAGGAAAGCCACGGTGTTAAAGTGAATGTGCATTCAGGCCTTCCGCCTGTTTGTGTCCGTTAGGTGAACGGCCAGAATGTGGTGAAGGTTGGTCATCGGCAGGTGGTCAACATGATCCGGCAGGGCGGCAACAGTCTCATGGTGAAAGTTGTGATGGTTGCTCGGAACCCTGAGCTGGAGGACACAGCTCGAAAACGAGGTAAGAGTCAGATTTTCCTTGTATGTCGTTTCCATCCTATGTTTACGTATGTTTATGATGTGACGATAAAGCTGATTGCATGTTTACTTCATCCTAAAAGTCTCTTGCAATGTGGTTGTCATTGGTGACTGCATGTTTATACAAGAATCCTAAACATTAAGTCTGCATTTGGCTGGATTCCCTTGGCAGCCCCGCAGCAGACTAAAAGACTGACTCCTCCTGCCATTGCCCTGCGCTCCAAGTCAATGACATCAGAGCTGGAAGACATGGGTAAGATGACAGAAAGGACAAAGGACTAAAACAAAATAAAATAAAATAAAATGTAAGTCTCCCCACTGTTTTTTTTGTTCTTGGGGGTTCACATTGAAGTAGCTTCTTTTAGGTGGGTTAGCAGCTTTTCTGCAGGAGGAGGGTATAGTACCATGGTACTATTAGGGAAACACAGCATTAAATATTAACCGAGTTGATGCAGAGGGCCAAGAAAATTATCCAGTAAGGTGCAATTTCCTTTTTTCACCAGCAGTAGCTTGATGGAGAAGGAGGCCTTTGATTCATTTACACATTTGATGTTAAGAAGAAAGGTGATAATTAAACAGTGAGGTTAAGAGATACAAAAACAACTGCAAATGTTGTGAAATCATACTTTTCGAATGCTATCAGTCACAAACTCCTCTGTTTTTTTGTTTTTTTTTCTTTCCAAACCAAATGTGCTGCATGCAGTCGACAAAGGTGGGAGAATCACGGATTTGTGTGCTCTCATGATCATTTCTGTTCCTATCACCATCCCTCCCATCACATCAGCATTCACACCATCACATGTGTCTGAGTATGTATTTCACCCTTTCATCTGCTTTAAATACATGACTACCTAACAGATCTAGTCACACCTAATTTCTGTTTCCCGAATTATGTATGCAACAGCTGCCTCTCCGTGGAAAAAGAAAGCAGGTGAATATCAGCCTTTATCGTTACCCCCATCAGCCCCTGAGCTTTAATTAAAAGTCAGCCTGTTTGATGCTCTTTTTTTCTCCTCCTTTTCCAGAATACGAGTCCTCTCAGGGTCCTGATAAGAAGAGGACAGTCTATCAGATGGCGTTAAGTAAGAAATCACTCTCACCGCTCTTGTCATACTGTAAGAGGGTGTTTTAAAATCTTAAGGGGACATGAGAGTGCTCACTGAAATCCTCCTTTCATGTTTCTTTGTTGTGTTCTTTTCCAATACCTCTCTGCCTTTTTTATGCCCTGTCCCTGCTCTGTCTTTGTTTCAGATAAACTGGATGAAATCTTGGCTGCTGCCCAACACACTATTACATCAGACAACCAGGGCCAGAGAGGTCACACAGGCAAGAGGGACCGGAGCAAGAGTATTGTTCCCAATGTCTCCAATGAGGTACGACTGGGAATCAGCGGGAAATGGTCCTATTTGTTGTTGTTTTTGGTACCCTAACTGGGAGGTCCTGGTTGCTTTTTGGGCACAATTTCTGTACAGAATATGAACAAATCCTGAACAGCTATGGATCTCGCTCTCCTTGTCCTGCAGCACTGATTAACATACACAACAGAGCTTTTTCACTGCTTCAAGATGTAGCACATATTTAGTCATGGAAGTGACTAATGCTTGGAAAAATGATGCCTATCTATAAAGCAGCCAGGTCTTAAGCGTTTTTTTTTTTTTTTTTTAGCTCTGTGTATTCTCCTGCCCTCACTGCACTTAAGAGAAAAATGATTGACAATGGACCACCCACACCAAAACATTTGTTTCAGTGTGAGTCAGGTTGTGTCCATTCATCTACGCTCTGTTGCCTGATACACAGAGACTGACTGGTTTTTCGGTATTGCATTATATAGTACAGTATATCTACTCAATATCAGCTTAACAGCCAATATCAGTTTTATTTGATTAAATCTGAGTAAATGTCTCCTCTCTTGTCTTTACCGTCTCCTTCCACTAAACTTTCTTTTGCCCTCTTTTCTTTCTTTTAAAATCTGTTTTAAACCTGAAGCAACCCTATGAGCAGCAGTCGTCACTGAGTATGGTACAGCCCGGGCCAGGTTTTGGCTACAACCAGGCTCATTTCCAACCAGGCCACGGTCCTCAGCATGCAGTCATGATGCGTCAAAAATCTATCGGTAACAGCAATTGTCCTGGAAAGATTTCTCTCAGCTTGATATATCAATTTTATCTTTTATGAGTTTGTAAATGTTTGTGTTTTTTGTGTTCAGGTGTAACAGAGGAGGAAAGGCAATACCTCCACCCACCTGCTATGAAGCTGGCTCGCAGCCTGTCAGTGCCGGGACCAGAAGAAATACCCCCACCTCCTAACACATCTGCCCCAGAGCCGCCTTTATCTGCAGGCCCTCATCCTGGGAGAGGTCCTGCCATGCCTATACCCCCTGTATCACAACCCCATTACCAAATCCACTCTCAGCCAAGTCATCCTACTCAAGCTAACTGGGAGAGGGGAGGAGCTGGTGGGATGAACCAGCAGGTCATGGTTCCCACCCTCCGCAGACAATCGGAAGGACTGTGCATCAGAGAGCCAGATGTGCCCAGGAGGGGTGGTGGCAAGATGGGAGGTTTAAGGAGAGGCTACAGCAGTGCTACACCACCAACGAGTGCGAAGCCAAAGCCGCAGCAGGCACCGCAACATCACCAACATATGCCCAACCGCGAGCAGGGTGGAGGGGTTGGCAGGGGGGTGGCCAGGAGGGGAGGACGGGGTGCTTTGATGAAGCAGTCAAAAGTGGAAGACGGGCTGAGACAGCACCGAGGGAAAGGAGGTGCAGCTAAGGAGAAGAGCTCCATCCCCATCCCCACCATCATTGTCAAAGCACCCTCCACCAGCAGCAGCGGTCGAAGCAGCCAGGGCAGCAGCATGGAAGCTGAGCCCTGTCAGGATGCGGAAGACCAAACCTCTATTGACGCAGTCACAGACAGCCCCAACACCAGCCTACCCTCACCCCTCACCCCCTTGCCACCTCCGCCCCCTACATCCACTTCTTTGCCTTCATCAACTGTTGCACCTTCTGTTTCCTCGCACCAAACCCTGGATAACTTGGATTACACCTCCACATATGGTTCAGCATTTGGAGGGGGAGGGGGAGTAGGAGGAGGAGGGGCGCGCAGGGAAAGAGAACGTTTCAGAGATATGAGAAGAAAGAGCGCTTCTTTTTACCTCTCATCTGAGGAGGACATTCAAGGGGAGGCAGGCGGAGGACCAGGAGAAACAGGAGGAACACTAGCGACACGAATTCAGCCTTTACAGGGCTCACAAATGGAAATACCAACACCTCGACTACGACCTTCTAAGTCTATAGATGAAGGCATGTTTTCTGGAGACAACTATGTCAACTATTCCAGCAGCATGCCCCCAGCCTTTGGCCTGCCTGAGTATTCTTCTCCTGTCCTTGGTCAGGATGGCCAGCCCAAGTCAGCTCCTTCAGTGTATGGCACGCAGCCTACTACTACCTTCATCCACCCTCTTACAGGGAAAGTTCTGGACCCCTCGTCTCCACTTGGCCTGGCCCTGGCTGCAAGGGAGCGAGCCCTAAAGGATGACCGGAGGTCACGTCGAGAGGAGAGACACTTTGGCCGCCAGTTGTCCACAGTAGGAGCCTTCCCAACCCCTGTTCAGACTCCAACACCTTCCCTTTTTGCAACCCCAACACAATCGACCTACACTTCTCCAGTGTCCCTCCACCTAACCTCCCCCACCACCACCACCTCACCTGCATCTTTGAGTCGACCACAGTCACCAAGGATATTGCGTTTGGGAGGAGGAGGTGGTGGGGAGAGGATGGAGAGAGAAAAAGAGGGAGGACCTAGGGAGGGTCTAAGAGTACGCTTTTCTGAGGACAGAACCAACCAGTTTTCAACGCAATATTACCCACAGAGCCCCAGGGAGAGAGAAAAGGAGGTGTATGACACCAGACCTGCTCCACCAATACAGCCTCCTCCCCCGCCAGCTCAACCTGCCCCTCGCAGACCTTCGTTTCTTCAGATGGATACCGCTCCCAACACCAGCTACATCCCTCAGTACACCGTCCCTACAGCTCCAGCACATACACATGACGTTATGGGAGAAGCAAGAGCTGGGGCAGGTGGAGGTCTAGGACTGATGGTTCTACCTCCACCAGCTCCCTCAATAGACGCAGATGATGAATTTGTCTTTGCAGATCCTTTGCCCCCTCCTTTACAGTTTGCTAATGGTAAGAACGAGAGAGCGCAGGAGTTTTCTCAGCATCATCAACACCAGAGTCAACATTCGGTCTCTGCTGCTCCACCTCCTCCACCTCCTCTTCCATCTTCTAAATCCTCAAATGCTCCCCAATCCTCTTCGCAAGGGGGCGACTCTGCTGCCTCCAGCCTTACCTCCTATGACAGCGAGGTGGCCAACCTCACACAATCTGCTCT
Organism: Stegastes partitus; assembly: GCF_000690725.1. Classification (NCBI taxonomy): domain Eukaryota; kingdom Metazoa; phylum Chordata; class Actinopteri; family Pomacentridae; genus Stegastes; species Stegastes partitus. The sequence goes on along the minus strand of NW_007579632.1, from coordinate 32,306 downwards.
CTCGCCATCTTATCCGTCCCCACAAATATTTCCCCCTTCCTCCACTACTGCCACCACCACCTCTGCTGCTGCTGCTGCTCTGCCTGCCGCATCACTACACAGACCCCAGCCCATGTCCCATTCTCACCCCTATTACAGCAGCTCTAATGACCCCTCTGTAGGTGTTCATACAGCAGCCCAGGACAGAGGCACAGCTGCCCTCACCACCACCATGACATATGCTACCACTACCATGACGGCAACTGCTGCTGCCACAACCACCACAACCTCTCCAGCATCCTCTGACTACAGTATGATCATGGCTGGGCCCAAGGCAGGCCTCGGCACAGGGGGTAGAGCTGCTGACCACACTCATCCCACGACTATTATACCCAAAGGTGGAGACTGGCAAGATGCTGTGGTGGATTCTGGAATTGAGGAGCTGGACAGCCATAGCAGTAGTGACCATCATTTAGAAATGCTGGGACTGGGTGGATTGAGAGGAGAGAGAGGAGGGATTGGTGTAGATGGGCGAGGAGGGGAGGGAGAGAAAGGCGTTGAACATCAGGATCCATGCACAACCTACTCAGGTGGGCAAACATTTGAGGTGCACAGCGCCAAACTGGCAAACCCTGTGTTTCCAAAGATGACTCACTACAAGGAGGGGGGAGGGAGGGGCCCGTCTGTAGCACTACGTAGGCAGAACAGCACCAACCCTGCTCCTTTGCAGTTACAGAGGCAGAGCATGCCAGAAGACGGCAGTTTAGATGGAACTCTTTTAGACGATAGGAAGCACAAGCAGAGTCGATCCAGAATGGAGGATGGCTTTAGCTCCACCCTGGCTGCCTGCTTAGAGAGGCCCATTGACACTCGTTCAGTGGGCTGGGGTGAGATTGGGGAACACGAGCAAGTGGCAATCCAGAGAGGCGGTTTGCTTATGGAAGGCCGCAGACTTCACTCACCACTGTCGGGTGTGAAAGCCAGTATCATCAATGAACTGAGTTCCAAGCTTCAACAGATGAGTGGCATGAAGAGCATGGATGACTGGAGCCACACTCCAAAGTCACCCACCATGCATAGGTTTGTCTGTTTCTGTACTTGGTGCTTAATATTGAAATTTAAGGTTTGTATATCTGCTTATTTGAATTAGTTTTATGTTAAAGTTCAAATTTTGTGTCTTTCAGGTACTCGGCAGATTACACTGATGCATTTCACAGCCCCCCCACTGGCCGCTCCACCTCACCACTACCTACCTCCTCCCCACAGCATCGTCAGATCCTGACACCCAACCTCTCGGCCACTCCTTCTGTCTCTCCGTCCCCTCAAGTCCCAGTTCAGCGCAACTGGACCCGTTCCCCTTCTCCACAAATGCCTTCCTCCCCAGTTCATTCACATCCTCCCCATTCCCCAACCTACTGTCCATACCCAACATCACCCAAGCATCGGTCCAAGTTTCGAAGGCAAACTTTTGACTTTCAGTGCAGTCCCACTAAGGAGATGCGGTCCTCAGTTTCTCGTCGCCGGGCTCCGAGTCCTCTAATCTATAACACTGAACAGTCCAACCCCACCCCTCCCAGGCCCTCCTCCCTCCCTATCCTCCCCAGTACACCTGTCTACAACAGCCCCTTTGACTTTCCTGGGCCTCTCACTCCTCCTTCTCCTGGGCTCCCTCTAGGAGATCCTTACAAGTCTTCAACTCCTCCACTGTTCTCCCCATCCGGTGTGCCAAGTCCAAACCCACTTCTTGTTTCCCGCTCTCTCTCCCCAACTCATTTTCTCTCTGGAGCCTCTTCCCCCATGCATTTGCCACCCAGCCCTTCCTGTCTCAACTACCCTCATCTCAACCCTCCCCCACCAGCCAAACCATTCGCCATCAAACCCTTGCCCTACTGGACCAAGTACGATGTGGCCGACTGGCTGGTTTATCTAAATCTGGGTGAACACAGAGACCGTTTTATAGACAATGAGATTGATGGATCGCATCTGCCTTCGCTCACCAAGGACGACTTCTTGGATCTGGGAGTGACACGTGTGGGACATCGAATGAACATCGAGAGGGCGCTGAAGAAACTCACTGACAGGTGAGGGAGGATAAATAGACTCTGGAACACGTAGAGGCAACGAGGTCGAAAGGTGGAAAAGGAAGCGCTGGATGGTGAAGAAAAGTGTCTCATACTGCCGTGCAGGTTTTCTCGACCATCCCCTTCCTTTTTTAGATGCATATAATTTGATAAGTTATCCCATCTTCTCTCCCCTCCCTCCCTCCCCCCTTTCTCTTTAATAACCTGTGTTATCAACCCTATTTAGTTTGCTCTGTCTTTAATTTCCACCCATTCTTATTCTTTGATTTGCCCTCCCTCTCTCCCCAGGCGGCTTTCCTCTCCTTTGCATGTCACTACTTCTCCCCGAGACACAGACTGAGATTGAAGGGGTGATTCAAAGATGAAAGAAAGGGAGAAAAACAAATTGACAAAGATGAACAATGACAGAAGATTCTCAAGAAAAGAACAGTGGACATCAACAGGTTGTGTTGAACTAAGACTAAGGTGTGGAGGAAAATGCTGTCTTGCAAGTTTGCTATATACATGTAGAGAATACTGCTGTGAAATCTTTGGATGACTATGGGTCAAGAAATGGTATGAAGAAAGTAAGAATTTCTAAAGATGATGTTCTTTAAGTGAAACTATACTTTCAAACTTTTGATGGACAGGCATTTAATTAACACACCGTTTTGTGCTGTAAAAGAATAAACACACATACACACACACTCATATTCTCACACACACACTGACAGATGGATTCTCACACCATCTGCTGCTTAGCAGCAATGAGAAAACTTGAGTCTGAGTTCAAAGAAAAGTTGAAAAGTTGCTGCTTAAAGGGTGAAGCCCAATTAAATGTTATTGATTGTGACTGAGCCAGAAGCTCTGGTGACAAGAGAAACATAAGGGCCACATCCCAACATCAGTTTTGTAGCTTTAAGCAGATCAGAGTATCAAATGGCTGTGAGTACTGGAGCCAAAGTCAGATTATGAGAGAAAGGGTTTTGTTTGTAAATGATGATAGAAGAAAATGATAGACAACAATAGTATTATTGTTTTTATATATTTGCCATATTCCCCCAAAGGATGCCCCAATAAGCTTTGTATGTATGTACTTTGCGAGCGCTAAATATATCTTACATGTTAAACGGGATTCACTATTAGTAGAACCATTTGTTTTGTACTAAGTGCTGATCGCAATCATTCATTTCAAACTAGTCAGGGTATTTATAACTGTTGAAAACAAGTTGTGAATAATGAGGACATACAAATATTGAGAAAATATTGTTGTGAAATGAACTTTTTTTTAATTATTATTATTATTTTCCAGATTATTCTACAGAAAGGAGAAGAAATATTGGATTGAAAAGGGTTAGCACGTCATTTCAGATCCATCCTTTCTTAGACTTTATTGGTGTTTATGGCCATAGCACAGGTCAAGGGATGGATGCATCCTCTTTGATGCCATAATGTTGACCGCTCTCTCTCATACAGCAGGTGAAGTGATCAAAAAGGGCTTTTTACTGCTTCTCTGTCTGCCTGACTTCCTCAGCCTTCAGCCTCTGTGAGTCAGTGTGTCTGATTTTGTGCGTGTGTGTTCGTCAGCCTGCGTTGGTAGCTAAAATGCTTTCCCTGACGCACACCTTTCTCTTTCTAATGCCTTTTCCAAAACATATTTATAAAGGTCAGAAAATTGTTTTTTTTTCTCACCACTTGACAATCCCAATGTTTCCCTGCTCCACACATTAGCCCTGGAAAAAGAAATGCTCTGACCCACTTTTAAAAAGGTTTTTTCTGTGATAAGCTTAAACTACTGTATGTGTTACATATAGGTGAACATGAACATCCTGGATTTTATTTTTAACATGCCGGTTTAGCCATTCCCTGCAGTGACTTCAACTGTACGGCGAAAAACAGATCATTTATAGCTCTGTATGTAATGATGATGATGATGATGACAATGATATCATAAAAATATAGTATAATAAAGATTATAATATTAAGTATGTAAACATTTATAAGAATCTCCGTCTTCCAAATAGTGTGGGCAAATTCTTTGAAGCTTTGTTTTGTTTCTGTTTCACTTTGGGTTTTCTGTAAATGCTTTCTATACTGCTCGCCCTGTGGTGACCCCAGTGAAGCTGACACGTTAGTTAATGCATATTTTCTACATGTGAGTTTAAAATTATGACTGTGTATTCTCCTGCTGAGTTGCCTCAACGCTGTCTCACGATGGACGCTACTCTGACAAGTGGAAGGACTGAGCAGTAGTGTAGAAAGCATTACATACTATTATTTAAAAGAATATTTTAGGTCTAGTGAAATGCATAATGAACATGACTACATACAGTATGAGCATAAGTATGCAGAGATAAAAAGGTATATATATAAAAAATATATATATATATATATATATAAATTTTGTTTAAAATAAAATACAGTATATATATATATGATAGAGGTACAACTAAGGTGTTGAAATAAATGCTAAAATAAACTATGGCCCTGTCGTGATTCTCTTTTCTCCTCGGATCCCCTCTTCTGACAAATTCACATAATGATCCAATTTAAAGAGCTGTGTTTGAATTGAGTCATTTGGCAGCAGCTCGTCTCAGCCCTGCGGTGGTTGAGCACAACATTGTTTTCAGGTCCAGGATTGTTTTCCCATCAGGCTCGCTGAACTAATAGGACAAAAGTTTAGAGCTCACGGATAGGAAGAAGATGAGATGGCTTAATTCAAAGCAAGCAGTGGCTGCATCCATGCAGCAAAACCAAAAGACGCCTTTAAGGCACGAAGAACAATGAAAACAACTTGGAAAAAGATGAATGTGAGACCGTTTGCGAGCACGGTGGCCCGTTTAAGGTTTGTGGGAGAATATTGTAACTATAATGCTGCTGTTTTTTAAACTTTCCTTTCAGTTGTCCAGGTTGTCTGTTCTTTGTCTTCAGCTTCTGCTCAAAGTTTAAACATTGTAGAGGGTAGTTTTTTGTCTGTGGGAATAAAGGCACAAGTTGGGCCCTGGGTGCCAAAAAGAACAGCTTCAGAGCGTTTTGATGCAGCGAGTCTTTGGACTTACACAGGAAGGATGTTCACCATTTACCCAAAAGATCCGTATGCACTTTATAGTTTTAATGATGTTGGTGAAGAGCGCTGCTCTTTCAAACGTCTAATATGTTCCGACTGGGGCGAGATCTGCAGACCACCACGTCAAATCAGCATCAAGCTTTTGCAACAGTTCTTCTTTCACTTGCTTATTTAGGATGTTGTTTTTTATTAAAATTTGCCATCCATCCCTAGTTTGAATGGAGGCTGCTTTGAGTGATTTGAAGTAAATGGTTGCACCTTGGTTGCGGTGTTAGTCTTTTAATATTAAAAGAGAATTTTCAAGTGCTGTAAGTATCACAAAAGCAATTAGTTTGGCCTGAACTGTACAGGAGTGGCAGCAAAACTCCAAAGCCCCTTTCAGGCATGCACTTCTTTCTATTAATCTGACAGCATCTAAACCTGACAGCTTCATGTCTGATTGAGCACCGCAGTCTCTTTTGCTGTAAAATTTGAGACAGCAACCTCACTCGGTCAGACATTCATGTATCTCTTTAAATGTGGCACATGTGGGAACTGCGTGTTGTAACATTAACGGATAGCTGCACAGATGAGCGACGTGTGTTTGATGCTTTCTTCAATGATTAGTGATCATGTTCCTTATATAGTTATAGGAACGCAACCATGTCCACAATGCTTTGGCTACACCTGCAAATATTCTGCTGTGAGATTGTGAAACTACCAAAATGGTGGTAAATCAGAAAAAAAACAAAACTTGATATGACGGAAATATTGTCTGACTTTAGTAAACAGATCAGACGTTTACAGTAAAATAAAAAATCTCCTTACAGCGATGACGGAGCTGAGGACTTGAACTGAGGATAGCCGCTAACTAATAAATAATTTTATTGCAGCCAATAAACTGCGACTGTTACAGCTCTGTACCACTAGACCCTGACTAATCCTGTCCTCCGTGTTTATAAGCTTCCTATTAGTTTAGGTTCATGCATTCTGTGGCTCTCTCTGTTTAAATGAAGCTGTGAGGAACATTTACGTAAAAGTGACCTTTGTCTGAATGACAGAATGCTGTCACTTTAACAGATTGATGAAGCAGCCATGTCATGTATCCCATTTGGATGAAGTGATCCTTTAATGTCACCTTGTGTCTCTTAGAGGAGGTGTAAATCTCACTATCATTGTAACTGTATTGTAGCCACCAGTGTGAGAGGGGATGACAGCCTGGTACAATGGCAGACTTGACTGTTGAGGTAAAGAAGGAGCTAAGCTGGAAGCTCTCGAATTACCAGTTGATCAGAGTTCCACCCTTCACCTATGGTCATGAGCTCTGACCAAAAAAAACTATGATATAGATATAAACGGCTAAAATTAGCTTCCTCCATCATGGCTGGGGTCTGCCTTAAAGATAGCGTGAGGTGCTCGGACATCCAGAGGGAGCTCGGAGTAGAATCGCTGCTCCTTCACATTGAAAGAAACCAGCTGAAATGGTTGGACATGTTATTAGGTTGCGTTCTGGGTGTGATACTATGGGGCTAACTTGGGGGAGACCCATCACAACTCGCTGGAGGGATTATATATCCCGTCTGGCCTGGGAACGCTTCAGGAACCCTTAAGCGGAGATGGAAAACATTGCTGGGGAGAGAGATGTTTAGGATGCCTCGCTTGGCCTGCTGCCACCCGACCCCGGGCAAGCAGAAGAAAATGGATGAGTTGTGAGAAGGGAGTCATTAAATAACACAAATACAAAACACCCTGGAGATCTCATTAAAGACTTTGACTAATCATCCTCAAGGATCCTTGACATAAAGAGAATAAAGATGCAGGAGTCTAAACAACATCATACCACTAACAAAGTGAAAAAATGAATAACCAAATGATTGTCAATAAAAACACTCTGGGCCAAACTGAAAAACATGAACTTATATGTAGAGAGAGACAAAGTTTTACATGAGTCAAAACTGACCTTTGTAAGCTTGTGATTTTTGCCAAGTGCGGAAAGGAAACTCATTATAATTCCTGAGTCCACAGGCTTTAAAGGAACCAGTGGATCTGTCCACATAGGCAATGGGTCTGTATTACCTTGTTTGACACAAATGTATGCATTTTACTGTCATGTATGATTATTTGGTAAACAAAATAATCTATTTTACTTGAGTAGCTGAAAACTGGCTAACATTGAATTGTTATTTTCATTCTCAATTCTTAGGATTTTGGTGCAGGTGATTTTCCTTCGGGTCTGGTTAAAACCTCTTAGAGGGATGCAAAAAATCCTCTATGCAGGAAAGTTAGAAGCTAAAAAGAAAACCCAGACAGTGGTAGTGACCAAAACAGAGTTTAAAATAAAAAGAACAACTAAAAAACACTGCATAAGCTAGGTTACAAACACTGTACTGTTTCACAGTACAGTGTTTGTACAGCTGTTTTTTTAACAGCTTTTGACCGTAATTTTAAAAAAAAAAATCGATTTACTGTTATTTTACAGGTTTTCCCTGTTTTGTTAAAATACAGATAGTATCTAGTGAACGCATAAATTTACGGGTTAAATGTAAAAAAGTCAAACAGTAAATAATGTCCACATAAAAAAATCTATATTTTTATATTTGGTCATTTATTCTTTTAATATGTTTGACTATAAAATCACACTGTTTTACTGTATTTCAATAATGTTAAATAAAAATATTATTTTATAGATATATGCCATTGTTTGAAAAAAAAACTATTTCAAAGATTTAAATTTATTTTACAGATTTTCACTGTTTTGTTAAATTACAGATATTGTTTCGTAAAATCACTGGGAAAAAGTCTTAACTTACATGTTGATCACTTTGGTAAAAAAAAAATGCATGTAATGCCAACATTCAAAAGAAATCTGCATTTTTATAACTAATTACATACTTTGTTCTTTTTTTATTATTAGTGATGCAAATGAGTGGTTAAGAAAGACAATAACAATAATAATAATAATATAGAAAAAATAAATAAATAAAAAAGAACATACTAGAATTGATTAATAAATCAAGCAACAAGGACAACCAGACAAACACAGCAAGACATTATATGGGGATGTGATGAATTGCTTGATCTGCTGTCATGGAGGGCTGTGAGGTGTGTGTGTGTGTGTGTGTGTAGGAGTGCGTAAGGCTGTGTGTGCGTGTGTGTGTTGATGTGTACACATTTTGTTCTTCTACATTGTGTGAGCGTTTTAATGTATTTGAAGTTGCCTTTTCTCCACAGTTACAGTCCTCGACACTATTGCATTGTTTTTTCAGTGTATTCTTTCTGGCACTGCTGCTGCCAGATTTTGGCTGGATGTCTTTCTTTTTTTTTTCACAGTGTGTAACTGCTGGTTGAGTAAAAACACAATTGGGAAAACTTTGGCCATATAAATTTAAAAGGTGAAATGTCAGTGTTGTGTTCACAACTTGTTTCTGTTGCAGCCGGCAGCCCACAGAGCCTCAGCCAGAGCAGACAGCAGTAAATAGACTGTAACTTTGGATGACACTGGTGTTCTTCCTTAACTTCTGGCCTCCATCCAGAAGAGTACAGAGCAGAGCAAGTAAACATTGTGTGGGTGAGCAACATGCTGTACTCTATTTTCTAGGCCCCAGCAGAGAAGGATGGCAGGTCAGAGAGGAGCAGGGGGCTAATGTGGCAGTTCACGGGACACTCCCACCCCCCCCCCCTCTCCTGCTGTCGCACACACTCACTAATAAGCTCACATGACTGTGTGCCACACTGACACGATTCTGTGACCAGTGAACAGGCGAAATGAAGCTCCAGCATCTCATTAGCACCATATTGAGAGAGACGGAGGGCGGGAGGGAAGGGCAGGCGGGCAGGCAGAGAGAAGGAGGGGGATTCCTCCAGCTGTTTTTCTAATAACAGAGTGGAGACAAAGTGAGAGGGCTGATAGTCACAGAGAGCTGATAGGGAGGCAGCCAGTGAGTTAAAGCAGCAGAGGATGGGGTTAAAGTGAAGGAACAGGAGAAAAAAAAAAGAGGAAGAAGAGTCCATCCTGGTATGACAGCGAGCTAGAACCACAGCTGACGGGGGAGGAGAGCTAGAAAGGTAAGTTTCTTCCTCCTACTTTGTTTGCCCTGGAGCCAATTAGCGTCGGAGTGATTGCCATGCAAATGCTCTGATTTGTTTAACTTTTTTTTTTCTTTCCTTGCTGCTGGCTTGAATTGTCAGTGTCTCACGCCCACTTTTCGATCAACAACGTGTGTGTGTGTGTATAACTTTAAATGCCAAGGGAAAATTGGGTCAGGGAGAGAGGGAGAGAGGGAGAGAGGCATGTGTTAGAGGAAGAGAGGCTCACCGGGAGAGGGGGAGACAGGCATGGAGAGAAATCCTCAGCAGCCCTTGAACTACAGTAACAAGTGGTCACTTGAGTAATCACTGGTGATTCAGAGAGAAATGTAAGTGATGGTCGATCCCAGGCATGACTGCTCTGCTGCCACTTTTTTTTTTTTGCTTTTGTTTTGGCTTGAGTTTTTTTTTTTTTTAGAATTAAAACACTTTGATATGAATGTGTCTGTGTGATCACATGAAGGAGGGAGCGGCTGTCCTGTTTCACACTTGCTTGTTTTTCCTCTGAGGAATAGTCTACAAGTTACTCTACGGGGACTTTCCACCATATTTCCATTTGCAGAAAGGGTGAAAAAACACGATAAGAGCAGCTAGTGGAGAGAAAGAAGCTCCTTCATGAGCCTGACTCTCGGTCATGCTCGGTCTTGTGATGAGGTGTGGTTAGTCACGTTCATATTAGTCAGCCAGAGTAATAATAACACGTTACTCAAACAGAAATAGGCCCGATTGTGACCGTCCTTTGCATGTTTGTGCGTGCATCTACCCTTTTTTTTTTCACTTTGCCTTTTCCCTCTGGTGTATCTCCCTCATGTGCCTTGATACTTGATAACGTCGGCAATGTGGACAGTTTATCCCACCGAAACCTTAACGTTTGCGACCAGATCAGAAATCTGCCCGTGTTGCACTCTTGTGGTTGTGATCTCTGGATTGAATGGCAGGAGGAGTCAGAGCGGGGGACAGTTGGTTCTAATAGGCCTTAGTATGAGGCAGAGCAAAGGGAAAGATGACCTTTCTCTGCTGTTTATTTTGGGAAGGCAACAGGAAGAATGCTGGAGCAGCTGTTCTATTCCTGCTGGCAGATCCCACCCCTGTGAATTCCAGTCTGCCACTGGAACGACACTTCCCTCACTCACGCAGGGGGTGGGCCAGGGCCGTCTGGGTATTGTACAGTGTAAAGAACACCTCGTCGAGGATAAGTAGTGGTGGCAATAAGCCATCGCGTACAGGTTATTTTCTGTCAGACATGTCAGCCGCACAGGGGTTTGTTTACGAGGCAGTCGGCCTCCCATATCTGCAGACGTCCAACCTGTTGCATGATAATGAATGTCGTCTGCCTGCCAATAAAAAAACGTCTTTCCTTTTTTTTGCTATTCATTTCAAACCCGTCTCGCAGCTATCTGGTGCAACACAAACACATTGCTTTTGCTTTCTGAGACAGACGCATTCCCGACAATGGCGAGCCTCCCCAAAGAGCCGCCTGAGGATGCCAGGAAACAGAGCTTCTGGATGGTGAGGATTATGTTTGTGATCACATCGAAGAAAACCGCCACCTCAGTTAATCCAGTTGTGTGTTGGTGAAAGGCGGCTATTCTTTTCTCTCATTACCATCTTTCCTCCTCTCCTCCCAGCCAGGGAATTATGTGCGTACAGTGCACCGAACTGAGCAGTCCTTCCAGGCATGTAACGACATAGTGGCCTGCCTCATCGAGAGGGCGAAAGTAGAAAAACAGTACGCCCAGCAGCTCAGCCAGTGGAGCAGCAAGTGGAAGTCCATAGTGGATTCTAGTGAGTATGAGAAGCCGCGTGGTGAGGGGAGACATGTTGGCCTAAAAACAGATGTAGTCCTTTTCACCACCTCAGCTCTCATTAAGTTAAAATTATATCTCAGATTCTTAATAAATGACAGCACCTGTTTGAAATGTTCACATGCACAAATGGAGGTCGTTACTGCTCCGTTGGTTCCATGACTCACCTCTGTGCTCTGCGTTATTTCATTCCTCAGCCTCACATTTGTATTTTTTTTTTCTTCCTGCTTCCCCAGGGCCACTTTATGGCTCCCTCATGAAGGCGTGGCAGTGTTTCTTCACCTCCACCGAGCGCCTGTCCTCCCTCCATTCCTCCATCTCCCAGTCGCTCATCACAGAGGAGGGAGAACGGGTGAAGACCTGGCAGAAGGAGACCTTTCCAAAGAAAATCTTCTGCGGCTTCAGGGAGAGCCACGAAAACAACACGAGCTTTTCACGTGCGCAGAAGCCCTGGTCTAAAAAACTGGCGAAGGTGCAGCACACATATGTCACTAACACTTATGCGTGTATATTTACATCTGTAGTAGTGGTGGCAGGTTGACGGACTTTCTAACTTTCATCTGTCATGATCCATATTAGCGAATGGAATGTCCAAACTCCTACTGATGAAACCTGCAAGAAACATTTAAAAACTGAAGTACCAGTAATTTGTGGGAACAATTTTCTTTTCAGCAACTGGTTAGCTTAGCTGAACACAAACACTGAGCAGAAAGAAACAGGGAAACAGCTGGAATCAGTCCAAAGGTAACAGAATTTGACAACAAGAACTGCTATAACTCACAAGCGAACACGTTACACCATGTTTCTTAAATCCTGTGTGGGGTGGTTTTAGCAGAAGCTCTGTGCCAGATGTCTGGCAGAAGCTGCTGGCTTCATATTTTACCGCAGAGACACCAGAGTGGTATTGATCTTCTCATCTTAGCTTTCAGGAAGGAAGTGAATACATGTATATGTGTCAAACTCTTCCACTAGATTTTTCTTTATTAATTAAAAGTACAGGTAACCAAAAAAAAAAGAGAATTCAAATATTTGATAGATAA
>NW_007579632.1:1958-20255 GCF_000690725.1 Stegastes partitus | reverse complement strand
AGTCTATCCCAGCTGACTCAGGGTGAAGGCAGGGGACACCTGGACAGGTCACCAGTCTATCACAGGGCTACACTTAGAGACAGACAATCAAGCACACTCACATTCACACCTACGGACAATTTAGAATCACCAACATGTCTTTGGACTGTGGTAGGAAGCCGGAGAACCCGGAGAGAACCCACGCTGCACGGGGAGAACATACAAACTCCACACAGAAAGATCCCAGATGTCCTCACCAGGACGCAAACCTGCGACCTTCTTGCTGCGAGGCAACGGTGCTAACCACCGAGCCACCTTGCAGCCCATGTTAGAAATCAATTAAAGCAATTTAAATTGACCAATGTTTTGCCTTTGAGGAAAAAAAAGAAAAGGAAAAGCGGAAACAAACCCAATCAAAATGCAGTCGAGTGAAGCATGAGTGATGTAACGGGGGGATGAGAGCATTACTGTTTTTGGTCAAGTCTCAATCCCCTTTTTTTTTTTTCCTAACATAGTCATGTGTTTTGTTGTATAATTTTGTACCTATTCTTGTATGAAGCTGGTTATATTGGTTATAATAGCTGGTGTACACACAGTCTTCTTTTTATACCCACCTCCTGCATTATTGGCTGCAAAAAGAAAGGAAATATGGTAACCGTGTAAGATAAAAAGCAGCCATATGTCAAGTGAGACCTGTTGCTGTGTTATGGGACGTTATGTGCCAGACTGTTTCTTGGACAATTAAGACTCCAGGAAACATAATATTGGTTGTACCTGAATTTTTCTTGTGTGTGTGAACATGATGTACTGTGATATTCAGTGAGCTGAAGAGGTTCTAGTCAGCTGATTGTTTTTATTTTTTTGAAAGAATAAGGCAAGCTGTTTCCCTCTGTTTTTAACTTTTATTTAACTCTCAGCAAACAAGCACATTTCCCAAAACGGTGAACGTATTTTGCTAATAATATGAACACATGCATGTGCTTTCAACAGCTGGACAAGGTTCAAGTTTCGTACCACAAGTCCTGTCAGAAGGAGCAAGCGGCCCTCGACAAAGAGAAGCAAGCAAACGAAAACTCTGAGATGAGTCCAGAGAAAAAGCAGAAGATCACAGAGGCCAGAGAGTACGCTGCCGAGGAGAAGGAAAAGGTGAGGAGAGATGTTAAAACACACTGCAGCGCTTCGCTCCAAGTCTGTTGGATAAGGGACGCATTCACAGCATAACTTCCTCCCTCCTGATTCACCACATGTGACAGTTAAATATGTCGCATACCAAGAAAGCTTTGTCGGCCCGATGCATGTGCTGATATTTATTCACTTGAGAAACTATCGACTCTAAACACCAGCATCGGCCTTAAGTTTCTGTTCCAAGCAGGTCCCTTGTATGGACATGTGTTATTGTTGCTGCGCTCAGTGTTTATGGAGCCCAGCATGGGAACGGCAGAGAGCACCAGATGATTTATACATATCAAATCCTCCTTTAAAGAAACACAGCAGAGCTTCTTCCTGGGGCGGGTACACAGCTTCTCATCATAAAATGGTTTGTCCCGAGCTGCCTGCAGGCCAGAGAGCGATACGAGAAGGTGCTGGAGGATGTGTCGGCCTACACGCCTCGCTACATGGAGGAGATGGAGGCCATTTTTGAACAGTCGCAGGAGGAGGAGAGGAAGAGGATCAGCTTCCTGAAGCAAGCCTTCCTCTCCATCCACAGACATCTGGACATCACTAACAACGAGAGGTGAGCAGCCGCCTCGGTTTGTGTTCGTATTTATGCATATAAATGACTGGGTTAGTGTTGTGTATCAACTGCTTTGTGTTCCTGTGTCAGTGTGAAGGCAGTTTACAGTGAACTCCACAACACTCTGATGTCCATCAATGAGCAAGAGGATCTCAAATGGTGGAAGAACAATCAAGGTCCAGGCATGCCCACCGACTGGCCAAAGATTCAGGTATGCACAAAGGTTTTACTGTAGTACATGAAAAAATAATCTAAAACTATGTTGACAAAAGTATAACAAGACACTACAGGCAAAAACATGACATGCATTGGTCCATTTTGATGGTTTTTTGGGGGTATTTAGCTTCTAGAAAAAAAGAAAAAATCACAAAATACATGTTTTAGCTGTTTATTTTATTACATTAAAAACCTATTACATAAATGTCTGTTGGACTTCTATGGAAATTGATGTATATTTAATTAAATAATACCTCATTTGCATATTTAAACATTACATTTCCAAATAACTGTCTTAATATAAATAATCAACTGGGGAAGTTTTGTAGTGTTTGTTAGATTTTTTACCTGTAAATTGTGGTTTCCCATAAACATGCATAGAATTTTACAACAAAATATCACAAAGTAATTTAGTCAAATCAACTCATCTTTCTTAATTTACTGATGTAAATATGTGAGTTTTCATCATTTCTGGTTAATTGAACTTTTTATGTATAACATTTATTTTCAGACTACTTTAGAACTTAAAAACACGAGTTTAAATAACTTTTGAATTTTGACTTAAAATGATGAGTTGAATGAATGAAGAGCTTTGAGTTCACTCAACTCATTAAATTAAGTTTGTAAGAAACAAAACCGGCAAATAAGCAGACTTAGGATGCATTGTTAGAGTTAAAACTCCTCAGAGACTGTTGTTTGTTGTAGTTCGAGAAGAAATGGCGGATGGTGGAAATTTGCTTTGTATCTGTCAGAAAAGTTAAATGAAGTTGTTTCTTTTCAGAATAGACAGCTTTTGAATCAAACCTCACAGTCTTATTCCTGTCTGTCGCCTAAAGGTTTTCACAGAGGGATTTGTTCGTAGGTCATATATAACTTGATTTACTGAGCATTTAATTCCTATGAATATGGTTGTTTGATTTGTTGTTTTTGTGTGTGGCTGTTAACAGGATTTTCTGATTTACAGAGTAATTAAAGAAATATCCAAAATTAAATCCTCTATAAAAGAAAAAAAAAACTTTGACTCTAGTATGTCACGAACATGAAACAAACATTTTGTACCTTTATCCAGTGCTTAGATTGCTGCTCTGGAAATGCATGTACATTAGTGGACATTTGATCATTTACATACTTACACATACAATTTCAGAAAACTTTCAAAATACAAGAAGTCTTTACCAAGTTCACATGTAGAGTCAAGACTTTCATTAAGTGGATATTTAGAAAAAAAAAATGTAATTAATTAATTTAGTTGTGTTTTCATTGTTTTTACCCCTTTTCTACCTGGTGTGTTATTTTCTCGTGTTGATGAGAGGATGTTTTTCCTTCAGGAATGGGTCCCACCAATAAAGAAACTAAAGAGAAAGAAAAGAGACAAGAAGGGAAAGGAGAGCCGACCGTAAGTTATTCTGAGTGGTGTGTTCACAACAGAATATCACATGAATGAATAAATACGCAACAATACACGGGAGCTGAACAGTGGAGCCTAAGTCATATTTATGGCATTTGACGTGTCTTCTCCTGTTAGTGTGATGATTGGAGGTGTGAAGGTGCGAGCTCTGTACGACTACGTGGGAGAGGAGGGTGACGAGCTGTCCTTTAAAGCAGGTGACACATAAAGTGTGACATGATGACGTCATTTTATTCTCAGTGTTCCAGCAACTTTTTTTTTTTTTTTCCCAACATATTTACAACTATCGTATCAACAAAAGAACTGAGTGGGAAAATAGAAGGCTGATAAACACAAGTCTGTTGTGTGCAGTTTAACAATTTTACATGACGTGTGTTGTGATGCTGAAGCATTTTCTTAACAACTTGTTTCCAACATTGGAAGTTGCCTGAAGGACCAAACGGACTCGTGTGGAATTTCTTTCATATCTGACAGATTGGCCAAAAGTCAGAGTGTGTCAGTGTGTTCACGAAAAAGCTCGTTATTTTGCATATCCTAATATTTTGGAGAAAAAAAAAATCAATGTTGTAGAATCATCTTTTTTTAAAAGTCAGATTTAATTGCTACACATGAAACAGAATTTCTAAAATGCATCCTTACATTGGATAAAACTATGTATTTCTGTGGGTTTGAACATTATTGGAAATAATTGGAATAATAAAAATCTCAATAAAATAGACCATTGTTCAAGTTATTTTTGAACATTTTAATGTGGATAAATTATACCTCTAACATCACTCAGTTTCTGCAAAGACCTGAAAAATTACTTGAGGAGATGTTTGTCTCGTCTCACTGACCATCTTGTCACACAGTGACCCTTTAGCATCACATTGAAATGAACTGAACATTCTGTAAAATTATTTTTTATGCACAAGATGGTCCAAAAGACCTGAAAAAATCCTTGAATTTAAGAAAAAGACAGCATGAGTGCATAGCAAATGTTCTTTTCTGGTGTCTTCACTGTTGTTCCTCTTCAAGTAGCAACAACTTTACCTTCTAACACGTGTTGAAATGATGCATTTCACCCAAAACCATTTTTCCTAAACTTAACCCTTAACGTAACCAAACCATGAGTGAAAACGAGACTTAAGTTGCAAAATAACTGAAAACTAACTGAAAAAACATAATGGTCCGGCACATGACCTCTCTTGGATGAAAATCCTGTCACTTATGTTCCCCCGTCTATCCAACGTCCTTATGAGTCTGTTTTAAACTGGTAAAACTTCTATACGTTAATCATGATTGAATACTGATGCGAGCGGTACAGAGAGCATCTTGGGTGCATCTCTGTGAGACCAGCAGCTTTAACAAAATATCAGTATCTGACACCTGAGAATGAGAGCAGGTTGTATATTTTGCCGTGTGCATTTATTTCCATTTCTTTCATTTGGTTCGATACTCTGAAGCGCTTAAATCTTAACTGTAGAGAAATGAGACGCACTGTAACATCTGCAAGGATTCTGGAAGGAATTTTCGAGGCCTGGATTTACTGCGTGGCTTCCAGCCAATGTTTTTGGAGCCAGAAACCCCATATCTAGGCAACTAGATGAAGCTTAGGGTGAACTTAGCAAACAGCAACCATCACTGTCAATTAAGGCCAATACATCACCTGAAGGCAAAACACTTTTCAAAACATCCTCCAAACTACTGACTATTTGGATTCTAACTACAAAAGTGGGAGAAGTTGAAGATTGCAAATATATGGATGGTTTGTTTGGAGCCAGGTCATAGCAGAAAGTGTATTTTGATGCACTTTTGTGCCATATTGGGACCTGCAGAGAGCTGCACCGTACTCAGTAGTTACTTTATATTAAATATTAAACAAGGTGTCCATTAGACGGACTCCAAAAATAAAAATCCCTCCTCCAGCTTGCTTTGGAATTCTGCGCATTATGATACACAAAACGTCTTGTTGAAACAGGGTTGTTTGTAATGTGAAAATGTTAAATTGCGTCAGTTTGAACTGTGTCTGTGGTGTGGTTTTGTGTGGCCATGGCTCGGCTGAGTGTTATTCTTTCTGCTGCCAGGTGAAGTGTTCCTGAAGGTCGAGGAGGAGGACGACCAAGGCTGGTGTCGAGGCGTCCTGAGCGGAGGGAAGGAAGGCTTCTACCCGGCCAACTATGTTGAAGTGGCCGAGTGACGAGTGTCCAACATGTCACGTCCTGAACTTGTTCCTCACTAAGTGTTGCTTTTTAAGTTCTTCTGAAAATAACAGTTATTATCGTTTAACGTCTGAGATGTCGTCACACTGATTCCGAGTTCATGTCAGATGTAATCTGTTCCCAGCCATTTTTGAAACGTAAAAGGCCTTAATATCCTAACCTACTTGGTTTGTCTGCAATAAGAATTAACTTATCAAAGACTAGAATGTATTGTTTGTGCTGAATGTGTATATGTGTGAGTGTGCTTGCATGCAGGTGTGCATGTTAGGATGAAGCTAAAGAGAACAAAAGAAGATATTTATTTTCTGTTCAAGTCATTTAGTCACTGTAATGAAGATAAAGCGGATGAGGTTTAAAAGGCACAGGTTTACATAAGTGTGTGCAATCAAGGTTAATGTTTACTTAATAAGTATTAGGTTGGAGCACACAGCAGTAACTTTGATTGAGGGAATGGATTTTCAAAATAAAAGTATAAGTGTTTTGGGACTAATCCATCTTGTTCATATAATTTTTTTAAGTCCCCCTCTGCTTAGAGATGCCTTTTGCTTCTTGTTCCTTCATTCAAACGTTGAACTTTCACTGTACAGGAAGACGTACGTGCAGATATTGATTCTGTTTTCACATTGTTTGTGTGACTGAGACACGCACACATGAGAGGGATGTTGTGATGTAGCCACTTGTTTTCAAGTCAGTTGTGATCCCGTTTACAACTGGGACAAGAGCGATGGGGAAAGCTGACAACTCTTGTGCACATACAGCTTGGGAAATAATTATTAGACCATAATGACCACCAAGCTGTATATATTTGCATAATCAGATTTTGAATTGTAGGATGTAGTTTTTGAACATTACTAACCAGACAATTAAACTTTTTTGTTAAAATATTTCAGATGCAAATGAAAATTCTGGTCCAAGCACTTTTCTTTGCCCACAGGGGATGTTTCATATCGTAAAAAACAAAACAAAAACACAAACAAACAAACAAAAAACCCCTGAAATATTCACACCATTCAACGTGACTCAAATACGTCAACACAGACGCAGCCAATTGGTATTAGAAGTCACACAATCAGTGAGCTACAGGTCATCTGAGTGCATAAACACATCATACCCACTGTGAAGCATGGTGGCGGCAGCATCATGATGTGGGGATGCTTCTCAGCAGCAGTAGGCCCTGGAGGGCTTGTAAAGATAAAGGATGAAAGGAATGCAGCAAAGGTTAGGAAACTCCCGTAGGACAACTTAAAGCAGTCTGGAAGAGAACTGTGACATCAGAGAAGGTTTGTTTTCCAACAAGACAGTGACCTGGAGCATTAAGCTAAAGTCTGTTGTGAAATCTATTTTTACTTTGAAATGACAGATTTTTTTGTTATGAAATGTTTCATCAATTATGTTGACCATGAATTATTATTTCTAAAAAGCTTCAAAGGAGGGTGAATCATTTTTATAGAGACTGTGCATATATTTCAGTTGCAAGATGTGGAGCTATTTCATAGGGCAGTTTGTGTGGGATCTTTATTTTGAAAGGCATTTTATCACTATCAATCATCTTGACCTTTGACATTTTACTGCCTTGCTTCTCAGCTCAGCTCTACTTCATCCACCCATTTTGTTTACATTCATGAAATGTTTAACTAGAGTTAAGCAATCCGCGATAAAATATCTGACTAACCGGCCAACCTCGCAGCTTTGTGTACAAACCACGCACAGTTTGTAAGAAAGAAGACGTCTGAGTAACAAAACCTGTTGGATGAGATGCCTGAGACGTAACTAATGAATGGCAGGACTTTCAACAGCAGCTAAAACCTTCCTGAGACCTGCGAGAGTTCATGTTTATGGTTGTTTCATACTGTACGGTGAGCATTCAGAGGACACTGCACGTGTAAGTACATTTTAGATTTTCCTATTTTAGAGGAATTCTTCAAGTTAGCTGTGTTTTCTTGTTACATTTCTTTTATTGGAGTGCTTGTTAATGTACTGTGATTGCTTTGTTAAGCTAAAGTATCCTCTTTAAAATATTCTTGGTTGCCTCAGTCTGTTAAATCATGTCTTTTCTAGGACTGACAAGCAGAATCACAATGGAATTTGCTTGTGGGTTTGTTTATGTGCCACCACCGTCGAGTCAGAAGGACAGCCAACGATCCAATGCCAATATCATTAAACGCTCAGGTGTGATTTCATTCAAACACTCCCACGAACTACATTACAAAACTGCGAAGTAATAACACTTATATTCGTATTAAAAGGACACATGTCACATTGCTGCGTCCACTTGGCTGTTGAGTCGTATTTTTCTCAATTCCACAGTTTACTAACCAGACAGACAGATACTTTGCAGCTTCAAGTAGAGTCTGACAAAAGAAAGTATTTTAGCTATCCATAACAAGAACAGGAAACATCAGATTTTAGAGTCAGTCACAGATTCAAATAGCTCCTTTGATGACTCACCAGTTTGAAGAAATCCTTCAAAGAGGCATAAAGCTGTTACTTTCTGCTGCGTCTGTCACCTCCTGGCATTCTGCATTCTCTGAGGGATGTCAAAAGAAATTCTGGGAAATGTAGGAAGTCATTAAATGCAGTTGAAGCGAAGGGAAAGATTACAGAAGTATATTCCACAATGTAATCACAAAATAGCGACTTGAATATCAAAGATTGATGATATATAACTATGTAAAAGTGTCTGTAGGTGGATTTTTCCTTTCATTCTGGGTGACTGGTTGGTTAAGTACCATTATGCATTATGTAATCAGTGACATACACAACCTCTCCTGTCTGTCTTAGAGGAGGCATTCCTTTCAGATACTTTGCTTTACTCAGTAAAAGCCATCTGCCACCTGAGTCACATTTTCTTCGCAGCACGAAGGTCATCGCTGCACCAGTTGTTTTGTCTGTGCTCACATTTCTCTCGCTGCAAATCGTTCTGAAATTAACAGCCTATGTATATTCATGTTTATTTTTCATGCCTTTCAGCTCTCCTTCCTCCTGTTAACCGCATCCGTCCAAGCAATCCTCCTCCACCTCCCCCCACGAGTTCTGCAAAATCACCGAAAGTCATCCAGTCTTCTCCTAAGATCATTGAACAGTTGGAAAAGAGCAGGGACGTGAAGAAGGTGGGGAAGCCCAATCCCGTCTACGAAAACGCAGCATTTCACAATAAACTGGAGGCAGCTTCTTTCGTCAGTGCGGTTCCTCAGAAAACATCACCTTCTCGAAAAACAGGTACAGTGAATGTAGCACTGCAGCAAATCAACAACTGTGCTATTGTGTGGTTTCAAACACGTCATACTGTACTGAAGTTGCTTGAACAGATAAAGCCACTGAGTTTAATGCAGACACTTTAAAAAGCCTTTATTTAATGAGAGGTTTTTCTTAGAAGCAGCTCACACAGTTAAAAACCTTCACACCTGGAAGCTGCCCGGTACATCCACAGGCCAGTAACATCCACTGAGCAGCTCCACGGGAGATGTCTGGGGTTATGGCCTTGCCCAAGGAGCAAGGGCAGCAGTGGTAATAAGAAGGGAGTAATCACTGCTCTATCAGTTTCTGAACCCAGATTTATCTTAAAGCAGTGACCTTCACATTTCCTTCTGTATCTGCAAAGCCAAATTCATCATCAAAGGATCCTCTCAATCTTGTGCTTTCCCTATTCTTCAAAAGATGGCCGTTTCTACAACCTTAAAAAACCTACAAAAACAGTGTTTTGAAGAAGATTATGGGGTAAATAACTGAACCTTTAGACATGTTCTTTGACTCAAGCCCACTTTGGGAAATTTGTTGACTTTACAGAGGGTGTTCAAGGATCAGTTCAGCCAAAAATACAAAAAAATACAAATAGTTTTACAGTATCAAATCATACTGCAAATGGTGTTGGTCATGTCTATACATGTTTGAGACATCATAAGTGGTGCATTGTATTTGGTTTGGAAGAAGAAATCACATATCTTGAACATTCAGCATCTATACCGGTGTATCCAGAGGGTTGTGGAGTTTTAGGAGCCTATCCAAACTGATATTGGGCGAAAGGCAAGATACACCATGAACCAGTCAATAGTCAGTCACAAAGCTGATGGAGACAGACAGAAATATAATCCGACAACTACAACCAGTTCAGATTTAGCACCAGGAGTGAAGCTATATGCAGGAAGACGTTGGGAAAGCACCATTTTAACTTCTTCTGATTTTGATACCAGTACTTGGTTTTTACAAATCGGAAATCTGTAATCACAAGAAGTCAGTAATGTCAGTGGCATTGAAAAGGAACCTGTATAAAACGTGATTCAGCCACTTTATGTTGATATCTGATTGACTTCATAATGTCAATAAGGCACGAAGACCAATCTAGAGAATCAAAGAAAGTGTGTTTTCTCATCATTCTGTTTCTAAGCTTTGATACACACCGGTATGATTAGATTTAATTTTGCGGTGAATTACTTCTTTAACACTCTCCACTCCATCTTTACCCAGCTCTTCTTCCCCCACATATGAGACCTTCAGGAAATAGCCAGTTCCATTCTCACAACCAGCCACTCACCTCCCACAACACCAACAGTCAGACGTTTACCTACGACCTACCAAAAGATGAGCTGGATTTAAATGCCAAACTCCACGACCCAAACTACTCCTACAACACACCAGAAGGCACCCAGGGTGAGGTGAAGCTGCCAGCTGATATTGGCCCTTTGCCAGCATCAGGTAACAGACAGCGTTGTTTGCTTTTTTTCAGGTTTGATTTGCAGTTTGTTAAATACCGCTTCAATGTCTTCTGCTTCCATCTTCAACCTCAGCTCCAGCTCTACCTCCAAGACCTTCATTTATGAGGTCGCTGCCAGAGTACCTGTTGCTTTTACCCTCATCACCATCTTCTCCGTCCTCCTCTCAGAAGTCTTCTTCAACTCAACCACTTGCCACATCACCTGCTGGTAAAGACAATTCCACCAGTCTCTGTCAAACTATCAAAATACTGATATAATTTTTAAAAATGCTGATTTTGAATCCTCATATCATTCCCAACTCATGTTCAGAAGATAAAGGGCCTCTGCCTGGAAATCCTAACGTGCTCCTCCTCAGCTTAGAAAAAATCATTTCAGACGAAAGAGGTCAGTAAACTTTTATCATCATTATAACTTCATACTTTCATTACCAGCCGTCTAGTTTGATTTTCCATCTTATTAGCGCACAGTGTTGATAAAGCTTGTGTTTTTCCAGTGCAACCCATACAAGGGGAACCCACGTCCTGCTCCCAGTGTGGCTCAGTGCTGGACACCTGCTATGATAATGTGGTAATTTGACTTTTGTCCCGCAACTGATAAGTTCGTAATCATTAATCTCAAATGTAAATGACACCTATAAATCTCCTTGTTATCACTAATGGGAAATACATAACACGACAAATGTCTCGAGGCAGTCAAGCATAAGCAATATTAGATGAGTGTATTGGTTTGACTGGTTCTTACTGCAGGCTGGACTCTCTCCTTTTGTCGTACTGCAGGTTAATGTGTGTTACTTCTGTCAAGAACCGAATTTGAGCGGCTCTCCCAGGCTATCACAGAGTTCCCTAAATGGTTACCAGGAAGGTCTCTTTTTCCTCAACCCTGATGAAAAACCCATGTGTGCAGCTGACGCTCTGCTGCTCTTCTGCATTGACATCTCAGGCTCCATGAGCATCACCTCCCAGGTACAACAACATAAGTGACACATTATTCTTGGCATCATGATGCTGTTTGTGGCAGCTGGCGTTCATAAATACAACCTGTGGTGTCGCTTCTGTTTCAAGGTGACAGAGGGAGAGCATATTGTTCACAAATCCCGTCTCCAGGTGAATATTTCCTCTAGTTTTCAAGTTTAGGGGGATGAAAATGAATCTTAACATACTGCACTCTAGTTGGAGTTTATCAAATACAACTTTGTTTGCAGCATTACAACAATAGTAGCTGTACAGAGTTAACATCAAGCAGCCACTGGTGATAAAAATCATTGTGTTCTTACCAGTTTGTCCAGGAAGCTGTGTTACAGAGTGTCCACAAACTAAGTGTGCAACAATGTGACACACGAGTGGGGATTATCACCTTCAACTATCAGGTACATATAAGACTGTAGAAGCTTGATTTGAAAAAGCTCTCCTGTTTTGTTCAGTAGATTTGGATGCAAATTTTTCCCTCTGACTCTCCTCGCTTTCATATTTTCTTCTATTAAGTTGTTACTGTTGCTTTTCGTCATGTCTGGATGTTTGCATCTCCAGGTGATAATGCATGGAAATGAGAATGTCAGCTCACGTTGTCTGAGCGGCGCTGAGTTGATGGACAGCAACTACCTGAAAGAGGCTGCAGCCAGTTTTCCCATTCCACCTCCAATTTCACAGACCAAGAACTGCTTACACAGACAAGTTATGGGGTAAGAAGAAAATAGCCATGAATGCACACTTCTTTCATTTTTGTCTTTTATTGGATGCTTTCCATCGCATCCATCCTTTTTATTCCACTTATCCGGGGTCGGGTTGTGGTAGCAGCAGGCTAAGCAGGTAATTCCGGACGTTCCTCTCCTCAGCGATGTTTTCCAGTTCTTCTTCTGGGATCCCAGAGTGCTGAGTCTACCCTTGCGTCAGTTGGATGTACCCCAAGAGCCTCCAAAGTAAGGCACCAGGAAGTTATCTTAGGTGGTATCTGATTCCACCTAAACTGGCTTCTTTGGGTGCAAAGGAGCAGCAACCCTACTCCGAACTCCTCGACCTATCCCCAAAGCCGTGTCCAGCCACCCTCCCGACAACACTTATTTTAGCCTCTTGTGTCTGCGATGTAATTCTTTCAGTCACTACCCAGACCTCATGACCATAGGTGAGGAGTGGAACAACAACAGTAAATTGAGAGCTTTGCCTATCAGCTCAGCTCCCTCGTCACTGTGATGGTCTGGTACAACGCCGACATTACTGGTGACGTTGCACCACTCAACCGGTCTATCTCATGCTCCATTTTCCTGTCACTAATGAACAAGATGATGGGATACTCAAACTCTTTTCCTCGGGACAGCAACTCACCCTAAACCCAGAGGGAGAAATCTACCAGGTTACAGTAGAGAACCATTGCCTCATAATTAGAGTTTCTGACCCTAGACCACGTCAGTCTCATCAATAGAACCATATCACAGGCAAAAAGCAGAAACGTGACTCTGACATTCCTGAATCAGACACCCTGAACCTTGACATCCTGCCCATTAATATTGCAAGCAGGATGTGAGACAAAGGGCAACAATATGATCACAACTCTCACTTTGGTTGTACAAGGACCAGTTGTTTCACAGAATGGTCACCCAACTACAAGGTATATTCATAGGCCTTCTCCAAGTCCAGAAAACATACATGAACTTGATGGCCAAAGTCAATTTATTATATTCAGAAAATTACATTCCTCTTTTTGTTGAAAGATTATCTGCAAGTGGAACCACAGCTCTGGGTCCAGCTGCTCTCCTTGCAATTGCAACAGCCTCCAGACAGCCGGGCTCAAAGGTAAGCTTTGCATGAAACTTGTGTGGACCCAGCATGCCTTGTTAAAATACTTATTTTAAACAAGAATGTTTGACCGATGGACCTTCTTTGGGAGTACAGATAAAGGCACTAAATAGGGGAGAGGGAGAGTTAGAATATGCAACAAAGGTCCCAAGCTGGAATCAAACCACTTTAGCCTTTTGTCTCCCAGGACAGCCCAAGTTCGCAGGGTTATATGAGTATTTCAAAATCATTTTCCTGCATTCCAAGCATGAACTGAATATGATGGTTACAGAAATTGAAAGCATACCCATACAAGAGCTTTTTCTAAACAATACAATCCTGGTTTGCTTTTCCTGCTGATCTTGAAGGTGATTATCTGTACAGATGGGAAGGCCAACACTGAGTTGGGGAATCTAGAAGTGGAGGATAATGACGCTCGCACCCTCCTCTCATCCACCATCTTCTACCAGGAGCTCGGGGAGTACGCTGCTAATCAGGGGTTAGTACATATGTCCGAATCTGCCTTAAATAGAGGAATGACTTTTAAAAAAAATACTGTTATATATTATCCAGCTAAACAAACAATGAATGAACTTATAGACACAACAATTTACATATTTGAAGCTCCACTGATGAAAGCAATGTAGTGCCATTAAGAGTTCAGTGAAAGGTGCAGATGGACTTTGCTGTAATGAAGGTCATTCTGAAAAACTCCTTCTTTCATTAGTGTGACAGTGTCTGTGCTGTCCATAGAGGGAACAGACTGCAGGCTGGATGAGCTGGGAAGACTTGCTGATCGCACTGGTGGGAAAGTAAGGGATAGCATGACATTGTGTTGCATGTGATCATGTAAATTACTCATCAAATCTTGCATTTCTCATTTTGAAAATGTGTCCTGTCTCCTTTTCTCTAGGTGGTAATATCCAGTCCCATCAGGCTGCACCCAGAATTTGAACAGATTATTGAAAACAGGACCATTGCTACGCACTGTACTATAGCATTACTGCTGCCAAAATCACTGTAAGACCTGCACTGTATAGCACAATTCACAATAACCACCATACTAGTATTTGCAACAAAAACTGGCCACTAGAGATTCTTGGCAGATGAAAGGATTTAAAGTACTTAAAATGACATTAATAATAAGGCCCACAGCACTGACTCATGTTCTCCTTTGCTGTAGGCGAATGAGAGGAGAGAGGGAGGCAGGACACAAAGGGACCAGAGAGGTGGGGAACGTGAACCCAGGGACAGAGCTCACCTTGCAGTTTGGTGCCAATGAACAGGACACAGAAGGTGAGGGAAAAAAAAAAACGGGGGTTTGGTAAAGTGGCAGTACTGGCTCATTTATCTTTCCAGTCTCAGTTGCAGTTGTGCTGCATTTCTCAGGAATACCGTGTCCTGCCAGATCTGACAAACATTGCAAGATGTGACGATTTGTGTTGTTGACAACCGAGCAAACCTTAAGTGCCAATCTTAGATCATTGCGAGAGAGAGACAACAACATTGTGAAGTGAGTCATTACCTTTAAAAACAACAACTAATCAAGAAAAATAAAATGGACCCTGTACAGACGCTGCTACGATACAATAAAACTGAATACATTTCACACTACTATCTGTGATTTAGAAAACAAGAGGACTAGAGCAGAAACTGCCAAGAAAGAGACAAATATCACCAGTCTGTTGCTAAAAAAAATACGGTAGCTTCCGTTCACCTAAGAAATTGCGATGTTGGTCAGTTGCATGGTCCACTAGTTTCATCCAGAATGCCATATGTTAACACTTATGGATGGATTAAGAAGAAATTTTGCACAGACATGCACAGTCCCAAGACGATCAATGTAAATTATGGTAGTGATTCCTTGACCATAATGCAAAACTAATTTCCATTACCTGTACAGTATTTTAGTGTTGGCTGCCCATGTGTCCAGATCTAATTAGATAACTGATTAGGATTCAACCTTGATGCAGTCAGTGTTTTTAAACATAAACTTGCCTGACAGAATTCGCCTTAGTATTACTGGATCTCACACAGCTGAATATAATTTAATGCTAGAAAAACTGGAAAACAGGGTGGGACTTTCAGTATGGAACTAGTTTGAATCCCACTTAAATGACAAGGATTACTTTCTGTCTGGAGGGTAGTACAGATATGAGTGAACAGAAATAACTTGTGGAGTTCCCCAAGGCTCCATTCTGGGGCCTCCTTTGTTCAACATCTCCCACTAGGTCAGATTACAGTAAACAACCAAGTATGTTACAGTAACAATCCAAACAACACACAAATTTATTTAACAATGTTATCATGGGACAATAATCCCAAACAGGTACTCTGTAGGTTACAATAAACAAATCAATTGGATGTACCACAATTTTCTTCACTTAAATGAAGCCCAAACTGTTTTTGGAGCCAAGAAAGAATAATTAAAAATCAGCAATCAGTTTTAATCAGTATTTAAAATGACAAACCAAGCCAGAAATCTTGGTGTGATCATGGACTCTGATGTCTTACTTATATCTCAGCAAGACTTAGAAAAATTTGCTCATGCATTTCAGCCAGCTCGACTGCTGTAACAGTGTTTTCATAGGTCTCTAAAAAAAATCAATCAGAAAGCTGTAGCTGATTCAGAACGCTGCAGCCTGTGTCCTCACTAAGTCTGAGCACTGGCTTCCCATCTTGATTTTAAAATACCGCTGTTGGTTTATAAAGCACTGAATTTTTTAGAGCCAAGGTCTCCAAGGTCAAATCAAAACACAGAGAAGCAGTTTTCCGTTTCTATGCAGCACATATCTAGTACAAACTCCCAGAGAACTTCAGGTCTGTTGCAATACTCAGTTCTTTGAAATCAAGGCTAAAGACTTTTGTTTCCATCTGCCTTTCACTGAACACTGCATTGTAACTTTTACTTTCCTTTTAATCTTTTTTTATTATTATTCTCCATTCAGCTTTTTACATTGTGTCAAGATGTCTATTGAGATTGTTCTGTGTTCCTTTCACACTTATTCTTGACACTTTTTATGTTTTGTGTAAATCAATTTGAATTGCTTTATTTCTGATGTTCTAGACCAATAAATTTCTCTTTCCTGATGAAAGCCCTGTGCTAAAACACATTGGTAAAGTAAAAGAGATTCTTCCAGTTAGTCTACCAGTGTTGCCAAGTTGTATTTCACATCTGGATTTAATAGAAATAAATATATTCAGTAGTAGCTGAACCTGAACTTGGGATCACCGAACATTTGCCTGAGAGGAGCAGCGTGTATTGTGAGCATCAGATGGGTGTGAGATGGTTCATCGGAGCCAGTCTGATCCTTGATCAGGCCAGAGCGCTGTTTAAATCACTCCCCCACCAAAGTATTTTTGCAACATTTCAGCTGTACAACTAAATCTATTAACCACCCCAGGCAGTGACAACAGCAACATGTAATTTTTCTGTGCTCCTGAACCACTCAAGCAGACTGCTGCTTTAAAAACCTTGAACTCTTTCTCATAGGTTGTGTTAATCTTGTGCTTTTTTTAGTGCCAGCTCCAGCTTCTGGCAGCCGTGTGTCCATCCAGCTGCAGATCAGGTACAGGCGGAGGAACGGACAGAGGATGCTCAGAGTGTTAACCACAGACCGAGATGTTACTGATGACAGGTGATGATGTTGCTTCTATAATCACAATGCTTCATTTATTTTTGAATTTTCTTGTTGCGCACCGAGCTATTTGCGTGCCTACGGCCTTCTCATAAGCCTAAACAAGTCATTATCTTCTGACATCTTTAATCAACGAGGCGTTCTCACCCTCAGGATAACAATTGATTAGATGTGTTATTTTATGCCAATCTCAGCGAACCTTTAGGCAAAGTGCTTTTGAAAATCCAAGGAGACTGCCTGTTGCTGAAAGACTGGAGCTTTCATGCAGAAATGATGGCCCCATGTAAATAATTTCTCATCCATTCGAACATTTAGTTACACAATAAATTAACCACTCAGCCCGGTCTGCCTGCTTCACACACTGAATGAAGGTCGCGCCTGTGTGTGTTTGCAAAGTAATATAATGGCGAGGCTGATGCTGTAAATGTTCACCGTGTGAAACTCCTTCTCAGCTCGGCGGTCCTGTCCTCTCTGTCTCTGGCCATCATTCAGCTCAACTCGTCACAGGCCAGCGCCGCTCTGGCAGTCAGAGGCCGCTTCCTCGACGCCAGAGAGGAAGGAGAGCTGCAGAGGAAGCTTATTGAGAGAGCAATGTGAGTAACAGCGGGGACGTCTGACTGGCGGCGGCATTAGCCAACATGTAAAGTGAGAGCCACTTCATGCTGAAGTCTGACAAAAGGATTTAATGAAGGCTTACTCTACACATTCAGCGCAGACAAAAGACAAGGGAAAGGACCAGTGTTGGATATAACGCATTACTGTAATCACATTACATTTGCCTGTAAAGCAATTATAAAACTCACCACTCTTTCTAATCTGGGCGGGTTCTGCCAACTTTGCTGCTAGCTCTGTGAAAATATTTTATTAAAGAGCACAAAGGATCTTGATCTTGGGTATAGTACCTATAACAAGTATTCACCCCCTTTGGAAAATTCTGTGCAGATAGGTGTCAAACAGCGTTGGACATCTGGACACTGCAATTTTTGCATCAGGTTGTCTTGCAGGATCTCATTAAGCTTCATTTTACTTTCTACCTTTACAAGACTTTCAGCGCCTGCTGCTAAGAAGAATCCCTTACATCACGATGCTGCCACCACCATGCGTCACAGTGGACATGGTGTGCTGATGTGCAGTGTTTGGTGTCTGCTAAACATAATTCCTAGTCTGATGGCCAAAAAGCTCAATTTTGGTCTCATCACACCAAAGAACCTTCAAAGGGGGCTACGACTTATGCAATCCTTTGTTTTACATTCAACATTTAAAATTACTTAAGTATTTTGGCAAAAAAAAAAACAATTATTAAAAATAAATATATATACATTTTTTGCTGATATGTTGGCACATATAAGGTTTAACATTATATTATGAATGGGCAGCTACGGAAGCAAAAGTAATGAAATAAGTACTGCAACACATTACCTTCTGCATGGAGTATAAATGGAAAAAAGTAATGGATTACTTTTTTGACCCCAACACTGAAAATGACACACACAAGTAAACGTTCTGTAAACATGATGGTGAAATAAGGAGAAATTTAAAAGCATATGGCATCAAATACTATTCAGAAAAATAGTAATCTAGATGACAAATATGAGGGCATCAGGAAACTGAAAATCACTCACTTCTTTATTTTAAAAAAA
>NW_007579632.1:0-1783 GCF_000690725.1 Stegastes partitus | reverse complement strand
AAGGGTTGCAAGAAATTACCGCACAGCATTAAGATGAGCTCGGCATCATCTGTAAAAAGACAGCAAAGTGTGGGTCTAAATACATGCTGCTTATGATTGTTTATTCATAAATAAATAAAAACCTTTCAAACTTGACAGAAAATAAACTATACAAAGCATTTGTCTGTTTGCAGAGAGCATAATCGCAGCGCAGAGGACAAAGAAATATACCAGAACTGGGTAAAAACCATGGAGCCAATATACAACAACATACACAACTTCACAAGGGTGAGCATTCACTGCGTTTTATTAGATTCAGTGCCTCTCATTACTGTAAAGTCACCACATTTAAACACTTAATTCTTTTGGGTTTTTTCCAGAGAAAATCAGTTGTTTCGGACTCACAGGTAATTCATGCCAATTTCTTGATTGCTTCTTACAAGGCTACTTATTGTTCTGCCCATTTTTGCTGAACTTTTCTTCAATTTGTCCCTTCTTCTCCTCCCACCAGTCTCTAACAGATGCTGGTGCAGCGCTGCTCTACGCCATGAAGCACAGCAATAGGAAGTCCATCTCACTGAAGAATAAACAGAAACTCTAGCCAACAGTCCTGCTGCACCTTTCACCTCATTGGAAGCAGCTCAAGTCATAAATGGCGACGCTGAACAGTGCAGTTAGACTTTGATTAGCTGGCTGAATTCATATCCTTCAAATATTTCACAATGTAAATAATGTATTAAAGCAAATTGCACAAGTCTTTTCTCAGATTTAGACTTTTTGGTCGTCATGTATTTCAACTGCTAAGACAGTAGATAGTAAATATGGGTGTGTATGGGACTCTGTAGGGTGGCAGAGTTTGTGTTCGTGCACTGACCAAAGCATACAGGAAAAACCTGATTCAGATGCACCATCATGCGGTGAACACCCAGATCTTCTGGTGTCAGCAAAATACACATCACAACAAACCTTTAAAAAAACAGTAAATATGCACATCTTGAAAAGCTAGTAAATGTAGAAGGTGAGTAGAAGGTCTACGTATGGCAACAAAGAATATGTGCAAAATATTTGTTGGTATTCATTATAGACTTTTATGTTAAATACATTTTCTGATAAGTTGACCTATTTTTGGTTCCAAATATGTGACAAATGTCCCTCTTTTTACATTTAAAAAACAAATCTTAAAAAAAAGAAGAATACCTGTCACCTAAACCAAATTGCCTGTGATCCAAAAGACCTCAAAAGTCCTGAGCAGGGTCAATATTATGCACAATTATGACCATAAAATTAAGTTTAACACGTGTGCAAAATGTAGTTTTTGGCACTTGCAGGAGGAAAATTAATCACACAAAAGCAGCTGACTTTATACATATTCGCTATACACGTAGAATATGGTATAGGTATTTAGTAGATGCACCAGCAGTGACTCCAAGCTCACATCTGTACTTTCAACATGTTGCAAAGAAGAAAAAAAAGCTGAGTGTCAATATTTAAAAGTTGCTAAGGTAGTGAGCAGTGGAGAATCTACAAAATATGACTGAACATTACTGTAATAATTATGCCTGCGATAGAAGCCAAAGCATAATTACACACGTGTTTCTCTGGGCAACCCTCACAACACAAATATGTAACTGTGAGCAGATGTCTGCAGAGCATTTGTTCCAGAGAAGTAGAACATACACCAACCGGGTTTAAACAAGATTAAAGCCGCAAGAGGCGATGGACGGGTCCTCCCAAAGAAAAGTCATTTTGAGTTTTGGCGTGGAATAAAAAAGTCATACTATAGCATGTCGTTTTTGTCAAAAAA
>NW_007579631.1:99578-113076 GCF_000690725.1 Stegastes partitus | reverse complement strand
TTTCTCTCTCTTCTCCCTCCTCTTCCTCGCTCATCCAGCGCTGTTTACTCACCACAACAGAGGTCAACATAATCTCATGGAGTCATGGGCAGACAGTAGACGAGGCACAGTTTGGCCTGGATACTCACACTTGCCAATCCTGATGTGTTTCTGGCCGATAACTAACGCTTGGCTCAATATGCTTTTTTTTCCTCTTCTCGCAGACACTGAGAGACAGCAGGTGGTTACATCCCATTTTTTAGCCTGCAGGCGAAGCGTCTGACTGTGTTGGTGATGAATTAGATATTTAATGCTAATGACAATGTAGCTGGAATCACTGAATAATATGTCTGTACAAGTTTTTTTTTTTTTTTAGGGTGGGATCAATTAATCCTCTGATTTCTGTTTATCTTTGTAATTGATTAGAAGCAATGTGGGCAATGAATGTAAAGGCTTTGAAAAATAAGATCCTTGTGATATGTGGCAAAAAAAAAGAGCAATTTTACCCAAGAACTAAAATTCTCAACAGAGTTATCACGCTGTCAGGATGTGTGCTTGTGCTGCCAGCGAATAGAAGAAAGAAAAAAGAAGTGTTGTTGTTCTTTTGTCGGGCTTTTAAATACCAGAGAACTTGACTTTAATTGCGGTGCTCTCATTTGATTATTCAGAATTAACACCCAATTCAAAAATAATGACTTCAGAGTAGGCGGCGGCGTCCACGCTCGGAGGTCCGCAGATGTAAAGAAGAAGGAAGAAGTGCTTCTCGCCGCTTTGTTTGACGACTTTGACCAGTTCACGGATTTTAATCCCAGATCTCCTCGCTCTAAAGAGTCACTATGAATTTTGTATCATAGTGTTTCCTTTGAAAGGACGGGGGTCAAGCTGTCCTTGTTATTTATTTATTTATTCATTCTGAAGAACGAGGAAGTCATGCGTGGCCAAAAGAAAAAAAAAAAAATTAAAACACAGTAGCTCGGTTGTGATTATCTTTAAAGAATTCTGCTTGTGTTTGACCTCCGGTAAGCCGCTCTGGAATTTGTTCCGACGGTTTCTGGAGGTGTGTGTGTGTGTGTGTGTGTGTGTGTGTGTGTGTGTGTGTGCGCGTACCCACTTTAGTGCTTTTTGCCAGCCGAAGACAAAAAGCAGTCTTAACTCGCGGAGAGCATCCAACAGGTCAGCAGGACGTTATATTGTGTTTCCAGTGACAACAATATATGAGCCTCGCCGTTCCCTCCAGAACATGAAGTTACCTTCGCTGTGTCCAGTTGTTTGTCACTTTTTGTGCTTTTGCTTTGCTTGACAGTCTCTCACCATATTTTCCTCTGTGGTTTTTTCCCCTATTTCTATTTAAAATGATAAGATAACGTCCTTATTTTCTATTTTGCTCATTTCCTAAACTTACCTTAAGACGCCTCATTTGAAATAAGTCTATAAAACAGAAGTAAAAACAAATAATGTCAATGAAAAATAGACAGTGTTTAATTGAACCAAATCTAAAATCCTAAGCGCTTTACATATTTCACTCCTTCTCGCCTCAAAAATCACATTTTCCAGCAAATACCTGGTCAAAGCTTCCAGCAAGTTTGCTCGAAAACATTTAAATATCAGACATTTTTATACACAGATTGAAAACCCAACACTGAATGAGCCTTCATGTAATCTGGACTCAGATTACTTGAGTTCACACATGACAACCTCAGCACTAGACCACTATATCCTTTATTCTATACAGATGATATAAAGCTGGAGGTGGTTACTCCTACATTCTGGCGACTCTGCTTCTTTATTCCAGATAATTAGAGCATCTTTTTTTTCTTATGCTACTGTTTTAGCTTCATCGCTATTTGTCTTTGTAGTACTTTACCTTAAGTATTAAATGCAAAGAAAAAAATGACTCTCCGAGAGCCTGATTGCTACCAAAACAATAAATCTACCTCTAAAGCCGGTTCATTTTCTATGCTGCCACCGCACTTCTATTTTTAATTAGCTTTATTTTACTTCCACCCGAGAGATTTAGCCGCGATAGTGTTTTACCATATTTCCTTTTCCTAACGCTAACAAATAAATTGTGGAAAGCCTCTTGAGTTATGGTATGTTTTCCCCCCCCAAAGTCTGCAGAGATAAGAAGGGCCAGCGTGGAAAGAGGGATTGGGCTGAGCCTCGTACACATTCCTTTAGTTACCTTTGTCACGCGTGATGGAGTGTGGGGTTTACAAACCTGGCCTCCAGAACCTCTTTCTCTGACCCCGTTCGGTTGAGCCCCCCATTCCTCTTTGTGTGCGCACGTGTGCGAGCGTCTGTACCGACACCCTGCTTTTCAGTTCTGCTGCTGTCTGATATTGTGCAGGGATGAGGAGGACCAGACCTTGGTTGTCGCAAGCGGTGCCTGACCTGGTTTTTAAAAGCACATTCAGAGCCATGCACTGCAGATTTTTTTTTTTTTTTTTGTGAGGGTTGCCTGCCTTTCTGAGACAAAATCAAAATGTTTGAGCTCAGGCTTTCCTCGGCGAAAAGCACTCTATTCCTTAAGCTTCCGAGCCAATGCATCGATAGTTCATTTAGAAATATTGAATCCTTCAGAATAAGTTTGCGGGCACTTCTTTTCTCTCCTACAAAAAATCTCCTTTTTTGTTCTTTCTCCCTTATCCGTCCCTCCTTCCTCTCCTTATCGGAGACGGCGAACTATCTTTCAGTTGTCCAGTTACTCGTTTAGAAACTTTACAACGTGGGGGCTTTTCCTCTGAGCAGTTTAAAGAAGGCTATAAATCTGGCCTGTTTAAATCCAGACTCGTTTAAGCTGTGTTTTACTAAGACCTGATGCACTGCATTCTTCTGCTGCCTAAACAGGCTTTTTAAACATTTACCCCAAATGTATTTACTGGTTGACTGATACACTGTCTACATGGGAGTAGACAGGGAACGGGGGGCATTTGTCTCTCTTTATGGGCCAGGGACTAGCAATGGCTGCCACATGGCCACAGAAAATGGAGAGGAGGGGGAGATGAAGAAGAAGAAGAAAGAAGGAAGAAAAAGAACCCCGCAGACCTGTGCTGAATTTAATGAAAACACAGAGGAAATAAAAAAGAAGTGGGGCCATTTTATTGGAAAAGGGGGCAGAAAAAAAACTCACTGGAACCTATCTTTGTTTTCTGAAATCTTCCTGCACATTAAATGCGATCAAGTGTTGTATTCGATGTTTCAGGGCCATTGCTGCTATGAACAATACAGTTAATTTTGATATAGCAGAGATTTTTAGCCCTTTTTTTCTCCCCCTAAACTCGCTCCCTCTCTGTTTATTCCATTTCCCTATCTCGAGGAGCACTCAGAGGTTATTCTCACCACGACGGGTCTAGATACGATATGCATCTTCACGTTCTGTGTATCTGATTATCGATTTACAACCCCGTTCTTCTTTTTTTTTCCCCGCCCGGCCGAGAACGCTGCGGCGTTAGTCATCTTTACGACGTGTTTTACTGCGCTGCTTACCAGGAGAAGGCCCGGTGTTTGCGGTAAATGTATATTTTACGTGGTGATAGAGTGCGTTTGCATCAGAGGATAAGTCTTAAAAAGGGGGTTAAGAAAGAGAAAGAGCGCCTAAGAGCACTCGGAGGGAGATCAGAGGTCAGCTCGGAAGCTTGCCGCCGCTCAGCCGTCTCGCGTAAAAGTAGAGATGCAGTCGTCAGCTCGCAACCCCACAAACTGTCCTCGTTTACTGCACGCGCTCGCATTAGATGTGCTTTGTGCCGAACCGACATATCGGACATACATCTTTTTGTTTTTCCCCCCTCATCCCTCTCTCACCCTCTTGTTAAACCCTGACAACAGCACATTACCCGTCAGGATGAATTACACCGCACTTAGATCTAGAGGGCAGCATCTTTGAAGTTAAAATGGGGGAAAATATCATAAGTATAGGCTTGGGTCCAGATAGCTGTGGCTGCTCTCCCAGATGCTTCTCAAAGATTAGAATCATCAGTGAGTAGCGATCTGCTCTATCATATGGCTCTCCTACAGACTTGGCAGCAGGTTTGAAGGAGGGGTTTGTACAGTACAGTGCACTGGATGAGGACTGTATGGGGTAAAAAGAAAAAAAACAATCCCTCAAGGAGCCGTATATCTAAAGCACCACGGGCCCCAGTGTTTTCTGATAGCATTTTTAAGCCTATGTTGCCTAGTAACCAAATATCGTTAAGCACCGTTTTTGCTCAGTAACCTAATTTCACTCTTGGAGGAAACAGCTGAATCACCGTTTCGTAGAAGTCACTGGCACGACTGTAACCTGGCTGTAACTCTCTACCAACCAGTTAGCTGCAGCGTTCGTTCTGACCTTCACGTCTAACAGCAGCTCTGAGCTGCAAATACCAAGCAGGTGTGGTGATGTCATCACATCTCATTTAACATACCGCTATAGCCATGCGAAGGGCACACAACATTGTTCAAGCTGGAAAGAGGAGGATTGCAGCTGTGAACTCTGGGAACTCGCTGCAGAAGTGCTGTTGTTTTTAGCCGTGAAAAGTCTTCCAGTAAACTCCCACCGCTAGGCGAGCGCAGTGGAAGAGAATTAATGGACGCTATGATGTATGAATGCCCCGTGTCAACTGATTTTCTGTCAACAAGATTTTCCGTCGGCTGGCAATAAGCCGTTTTAGAAATAAGCGTAGGCACACAGTTACCCATTCCAAGTTGCCAATTAATTAAAATAGATCTCAAACTAGGTACAAGGAATTTCTGTGCTGCGTTGTAAAGATATAAAACTTCTACAGACTCGGCTGTGATTGATGTCAGAATACTTTTTTTTTCCCTTCGGTCTTGATTGGCCTCTCGGCCCTCGTAAGATGTCAGAATCATTTGATGCCTGTTGTATGTGACACAATAGCATAATAGTTAGTCTTTTCATGATTTCCATCAAAGATCAAAGCAGTCTTGTTGCGGCTCAAACGTTTAGCATTGCCACAACCGGCAATTAGGAAATGATTCAGCATTTTGATTGGGAGCCGTGTTGTGTGTGCTATGTTTGCTCAGCAAGTGGAGCTGCACTAAATTAGCATTAATGAATGTTATGGCCTCCCATCAGCTTGACAGGTCTATTCTTTAGATCTGTTTTAATTGTAATTAAGCCCTGATTAACGAGCTGGGGGATGTTTCATTCTCTTTTCAAGAATATAGCGTAATATGTTATGAAGGCAATCAGGGGTTTGTCATTTTATCTGTTAATGAGGCTCAGCCATATGTCATAACAAACTTAACTTCTCTCTGTAGTGGCGGAGGCCTTCGTTAAGCTGCTCCTCTCGTCCTGCTCTGGTCCCCCCTGCGAGGGCATCTTTGAAGGAAAACTGCAGGTGTTTGTCTGGAAAAAAGCAGGTGTAGGTTTACCCCCGTAGCTCTGGACTGAAGATGCTGATCATGAACCACAGTGGCCCCCGGTTCAAACCAGGCTCCTTTGTTGTAATCTGTTAGTTGATCTCCCCCACTTCCCATCAGTCTGCTGCTATGACTAATAAAGTCATTAAAGCAACACTGTGCGACTTTTGCTGAGCAGCAACAACAGTGGCCTCTTTGGCTTTAAGTGGCAATTACAGGATTCTGGTACATTCAGTTCTGCTGGGTTCTTAAGGTTACCGGGACACAACCTATTTAGTGCTTATGCAACAAGCACAAATTCATCATGTCAATATAAACCAGCGATTTGACTGTTAGCAGCATATGTGCTTCAGCTGAAAGAAGCTCATTTACTTTGTACTGTTCACCTTCCTAGCTGTAGGGTGTTGAGTCATGGCCACGAACAGCAACGAAAGAAAAGCTGAATTCCAACAAAGCCGCTCCAGAAAAGTTTACCAATATGCACTGATTCACCATCATAATAAAACCACCTGCCTAGTATGGTGTAGGTCCCCTCTTAACGCCCAAACAACTATAACCTGTGGACACTCTATTCAATTCAATTTTATTTGTATAGCGCATATTTACAACAACAAGTCATCTCATAGCGCTTCACAAAGGCAGAAACAGAAACACCCAACAATCCAAAACATTTGGATTCCCTATAAGCTTCAGCAGACCGTGAGCAGTCTGCAACAGTGGGAAGAAACCGAAAACCTCCGACAGAACCAGGTTCAGGGAGGGATCTGCCTCGACTGGTTGGGTGGATGTAGGATGAATTCTACAATTTAGTGAAACAAGTTATTAGAAGTTATTGTCCTTTAGATCCTCTATTTCAAATGGACCAATGAAATATTCCATTTCGTGGTTGGTGGGGGTAACAGGAGGCATCATGGTGGGGGCAGCAGGATGCAGAAGGTGAGGCCAGTGGCTGTAATTCAGGAGCTCCAGATCCAGAGACATCCACCGAGAGAGCAGGCACAGGAGAACCTCGGGGGGAGTCACAGAGTTAGTCATATGTAACAGTGATAGGCAACTATATAAACATATACATACACACATATATATAAAGAGGAGTCTGTCTGGATGTTTACAGGACCCATGAGTTCTCAGAGTGGAACCTTCGTGGATCAGACTCGTTCAAGCACATCACATAGACGCTTGATGAGATTGAAATCTGGAGAGTTTGGAGTCAACACCTTGGGTTCTTGGTCGTGTTCCTCAAGCCATGCTGGAGCAGTTGTTGCAGTGTGGCAGGGACAGGTTTCTGCTAGAGCAATGAGGGGATGTGCTTGGTCTGCAACAAGTTTAGATGCATGTTACATGTCAAAGTAACATCCACATGAAAGCCAGGAGCAAAGGTTTATCCAGCAGAACGGTGCATATTATTGTTGTTCACTTCCCCTCTCAGTGGTTTTAATGTTGTGGCTAATCGGTATATAATCGAAGCTGGTGTTGGAAGGAACATTACCAGTTGGGTAAAGTAGATGCTGTCTCATTCCATTGAGATGTTAAGCTATTGGCTAAACTGCTGTTCTAATTTGCTGATTGGCAGAAACTAGCACAACTTTGCTAACACCACATGAACACAAGACACAGCGAGTATGAAGGCTGCCTTATTTACCAAAGTTCTCTCCAACAATTTAAAGTCAGGCCAACATTTACTCTTGTCCAGCCTCTGTTTTTCTCTTCTTCAAAGTCCTCTTCTGTCTCCCTCCATCCACGATGTACATATTAGCAGTGACAGTACAGAGCTCGCTCCTTGTCTTACCCGACTGACGGCACACAACCGATTCACTGATCAGTTATGTGTCAGATCGGTTTCCCACATTCAGTCTGCAGAGCGAGCATGAACGGAAAAGAATAACGGACTATCTTCAGCGACAAAGACGACAATGAGTCCTGCAACAGATGGTCTGGCCCCCACAGAGACCTGATCTCAACATCATGGAGTCAGACTGGCATCACATGAAGAGACAGAAGCAACAGAGACAACATAATCCACATAATCAGCATAAATCCACAGACGAACTGTGGCAGGACCTGCCAAGTAGCTTGACAAACCGTACACAAGTGCAACTCGGAGAACTGTTTCAAAAAGCAGACGCTGATTCCCTCTCAGATTAAATTAAAAAATATGCATGAAAACAGTTGGAAACGTACTTTTTGTAACTATAAAAGGCTCTGCACAGGTTACTTTCAGCCCAGCTATCGAATCTGGTGTAGAACAAGTCCGATATTCAGAACTCTGCTGGAGTTTTTTTTTATTTTTATATCCCCTTTCATGCCCTGCGTGCATAAACCTTAAGGATAAAATATCCAAAAGGTCTCCTGTTCTTTCGCCCGTGTTGTCAGCAGCACGGCGGCACTCGTACAGTTTGATCTTTACACTACATGAGGGGAAGGCGGTGATTTGTTTTGTAGAATTGCCCAGCGGTTGGAATACTCACATTTTGTCATGAAAACATTGTGAATTCTTCAAGGTAATATCCCCGAAACGCTGTTTTATTAATGCTACGGCTTTACTAATGTATCACTTATCACGGCCTTGAGCGTGTTTCCACTTTTTGCACGCTGATTTAATGCATCTTTCCGAGAGTTTAAAAGCCTTCTTCCAGTCTTTGTTGTCTTTCGCGTCCACGCTGACTCAAGGAGGAACTGAAGCGGGAAGGTTTTGGCTCGTCTTAGAATTTTCTGACCAGATATTCTTTTAAAAAAAAAACACATGAAAGTAAGTAAGAAAGACTTATTGACCCTTTACTGGTGATTTTATTTTTCCTGTATCACTTGCATCCTAAAAGAGTCGGCTAAGCCTCTGTGTGTTGGCGTCGAGCACCTGAACTTCAACTCGCTGTTTCTTCCTTGGCAATCAAAGGGAAGACTAACAGCCTGTTGTTGCCTTTTAGTCTTATTGGATTCACTTGCTCTGTGCAGAGTTTCCATCTTTCTTCTGTGACCCCGAGAGGCACCGGTGGTCTCTCTGCTCAAGTATTCCTCTCTTTGATTCGGCCGGTTTTAACTCTGTGTTTTTTTTTTTGTGCATTCGTTTTCTCAGTTCGTCTACTTGACAAGGGATTGCTGATACCCGCCACTTAGAGAAATTGTGTTCAATGAGGGGAAAGGAGGAATTAAACAGAGGATGACATACCCAAAAACAGATCATAACCTGACCGAGAGCCAGGGAACTCTGACCGTCTCAAGAGTTTGCTTCCAGAAAACACAGAAACCGAAAAGGGCTCTCAGGCAATGAGCTCGGAGGAAAAACTGTGAAGCACTTTGTCACTGCTTTGGCAACAACGGATGACTGTGTCCTCAACATGTGTGTGAGTGTTTATACATCATTTCCCCCTGGAAAGTGTCATGGCTGAGGGTGGGGCGGGGGGTTTGGTTCTGGGTGGGTTGCAGTTAACCCCTCCGGGTCTCAAGGGTTACTCTGCCTCTGCTCTTTGTCAGATTCTCAGGCTCTCTCACTGTTGGCTCTCGGTGATGCTCTGACAGAGTGCTAGACTGGCAAAGGAGTGGCTATTAGCCGCTTGTCTCTCCCGTCCTCTGAGAACATGAAGGCCTCATTAGCCCGGTGAGCTCAGCTGTCCTCTGGTGCTAAACTTATCACAACAATCCACTCATGTGTGTGTGCATATGTACATACACTCTATGTTCTCAGGGAAGTGTCTGTCCTTCGCATTAGTGTAGTTGGCTATCTTTTTTTTTTACAGGGCGCTAAAAGTTCAATCTGTGTTTCTAATTATCTTAATAAGGCATCATGAGGCGGTGCGGAGACGGTCGACAGATTTTTAATTTGCTCTATTTAAACTGAGTCGTTTTGAAATCTGTATTTATCAGACCTAAAGCGATATTTCTCTTGCGTTTGCATGGTTTTAAGCTTTTTTTTTTTTTTAATAAATGCACCCAGGACTCCCTGGAAGTCTGCTCTGATGCAGAGTGAGGGATTATGGAGTGATTGTAAAATAAACTGCTTGATTGGTTGACTTGTACAGATCTTAATATGCCCAGTGTATTCATGTACGGCTGGATAATGGAGCTAATTCCTCAGATTGCCTGAATGTGCAAATGTTGTACATTTAATAAGTAACACAGCCAATTACATTTAACCAGTAATCCAGTATTGTTCAAAAGTGTCTCCTTTCTTTGCCTTAAAATAACAGTCAGGTGTCAAAATAAACATGAAAGCAGCTTTTTCTCCTGTGCATCCGTGCTAGTAAATAATGCTTTTACAGTGTGTTTGCTCTGTAGCTGTTGGAAGTTCACTGCTCAGAAAAAAAATAGGTTATTTCAAATTCATCTGAGACTTCAGCAGTCTGAGAGACACAAGAGCGGGGCTCTTCCAAAGTTGTACATTTGAAATTCTTTCTTTTTTGTTATAATACGTTACAGCTCAGCACAAACATACCGACTGAGCGAACAAAAGGAGAGAGTTCAACACTGAAACAGCAGAAACTTCAGAAGAGGCACGTTTAACTTGACTCAGAGCGCTGAAGCCAAACAGAACCGTAGACTTCCTTCCCCGTCACTTCATTTATAGTAAACACATTATGAAGGAATCATTTAATGGGATAAAAAAAAAGGAGGAACACTAACAGCAAGCAAAAATCTTGCCTACATAATGGCACCTAACGACTGTTTTATGACAGACTGTAAAAACGGTGAACCTATCATTAACCTGCTCCTTCTGTAATCAAGCAGGACAAAGATGTTAGAAATGAGCAAACACAAGAACAGACATATATACACCAATTTGTGCATTAACCTGACAGGTAGCTGCTGCCTTTGAAAAGCAGACAGACGTCTTAGTCATCGTGGGGGTGTAATTATTTAAACTTTCTGATGTTCTTTTCAACCAATAATCAATAAGAAGTTTTAGAACTTGACTATCTGCTAATAAACATGGTGTTAAAACGAGTGAGTCAATCTGGAGTTGACACTGATTTGCCAACACTCATGGATTCTTGAGGAGACATAGACTTAGACTTTTATAAATTCTTTTCCACAAACCAGGCCTTGACTTCCATCTCATAACATGACAATACAAACTACACAGAATCCCACATAAGGGTGCAGAGACAGACGAACATTTCAACACAAAGTACAACATGAAATAGTATGAAAGACATGACAATGTAGTACAGGGATGCTCAGCGGGGAATTTTGTTTAAGGCAGCTATGACTGCAGGCATCAAGCTTTTACCAAAACCAGCCTTTCTGCACCGCAGTGTCCTGTGTCTCCGTCCTGAAGGCAACGGGATAAGATATTCCTGTAGTGGGTGGGTCGAGTCCTGTGATATTGAGAGTGCAATGCGTGTAATGGCCTTGTTGTTGAGTTCATTCAATTGATCAGAGAATATGAAGATAGAACCATAGACTGTATAAAAGATGGACGTAGCAACCGGCCCTGAAAAACGAACCCAGAAGTGTCAAAAACCTGCAGTATCACTACGTCCGCTAGTCCTGGCTCCAAAAAGCCCTGGCTCCCATAGACTGGAATTGGAAAAGAAGTGATCACAGATCATGAAATACTGCATTCCTACAGCTCAGGGTTTTTTTCTTATTAGTTTTCATGGTCAAATCCAGAGATCAGGTGGCCAATCTGAAAATAAATCAATACTGAATTTTTTAAAAATCGTCAACATTTTGTGGGGCAAGGGGCGTGGCTGGCTTGATTGACAGTCGGCAGATGAAGCGAGCAGAAGGCACTAAATGTGGGCGGGGCAGAGAGGGCCCGCCTCTCAATCCGTCTGACCAATCGCTGCTCCTATGGCTCCGCCCCCCTCCGACGATTTTTGCGTCACTGGCTCCAAAAATCCAAGATGTCAACCAGGAAGTAGCAAAACC
Organism: Stegastes partitus; assembly: GCF_000690725.1. Classification (NCBI taxonomy): domain Eukaryota; kingdom Metazoa; phylum Chordata; class Actinopteri; family Pomacentridae; genus Stegastes; species Stegastes partitus. Next base: position 101,868 of record NW_007579631.1, on the reverse strand, counting down.
CTGGCTTCATTTTCTCAGTGCAGAAACCAACGGGTGACGTCACGGTGGCTACGTCCATCTTTTATACAGTCTATGGATAGAACTGTTTATTTGATCATTACATTAACAAACGTGTGCCTCTGTGTGTGTGTGTGTTTCGCAGGTGAACGAGGAGACGGTGGAGAGGCTGGTGGTCCAGTACCCTCACATCGTGTTCAGCACGGTGATGCAGGACTGCAAGAGAACCCTGGAGAGAGCTTATCAAATGGGCTGGAGCCCCAACACGTCGAACTCTTCGTAGCTACTGCTGGATCACATGCACACAAACATGCACACATAGCTACACGGAGGCCCCCCCCTTTTTTTGTAATACCGACACACGACACGTGCAGCTCAGTCATGTTTGCTTCCCGTTCACCGTTCAAACATGCATGTGAACATGTAGCTTCACACAAGTCCAGTCCATCAACAGTTTCGTTCGGAACACATCTTACTATTTTAATATGGTATTTTATAATTAAGCGAGACGTCACGCGCCTGCCAGTTTTAGGTTGTTGTCAGAAACTGAATTCATCATCATCGTCGGCAATAAGTCAGACTACATGTAACAGCGTAACGTACTCTCTGACCAGAGCCTTGAGTGACTAGCGTGTTTAGGTGCAGAGCAGTGCACAAAACCAGTGATATTTGATATCTGCTTTAAGTGAAGGTTAAGAATTTTAAGCGTTTAAGTTTTAAGTCCTCTGCGTCGACTTGGGTGGAGGAGATGCAAGAGGTGGGGGTTGGCTGGTCTTGAATATATCAAAAAAAAAAAAAAAAAGATCCAGACATTCAGCATCTGTTGGTTGGACAAGAATTATTTTTTAATGAAAATAGATTTTAAAAAGAAGTTTTTTTTCCCCCCAACTGGGGTCAGCGTTCTTGAGCCCGTTGAGCTGTTTCCTTCCTTCAAACTGAACTCGGCTGCTGCAGCGACATCGAACAAGACGGCGCAGAGACTCGGAGATCAGGAGACAGCTTCAGTCCAGAAGACAACAGAAACATCAGGGGCTTCTCACAGGTTGTTCGATATGTTTTGAGAAATTTTGTGGTGTTTATTTTGTCCAGTTGGAACGTTTTTTTTCCTCTCTTGGATGTTTAGTACAGTGTTAAAGGCATTTGTGGACCTGCAGGCGTGGCGACATCGTGGACGAGGCTCCGTGTGAAGGACAGAGCTCTTTTCTGTGACTCGATATGCACGTCGAAGAAAGATTCTGGCCAGAAAACGGTCACGAAATCTATGGCAGGAAAATGGCATTGATGATATTTTAAAAAAGTGCATGTTTACATTGAGATCCTGACCTTATGTTTTTTTCCAGCTGGATATGGAGCACTTGTAATGTGACGTTAACATCCGTACGACTTGGGATCAATGCTGCTTTTATTGCCATGTATAGATTTACCGTGGACTGAGCATCACCGTGAGTCGTTACAGAACGAAGTTAAAACAGTGCTTGATAGTCGAGGTTGCCTTCACCCAAAAAAAATCCCGGGTCAAATTTATCAGAACCACCTTGTCGACAGGTAAGAGGAAGCCTTAAGTGGTTATTAATTGCCATCCGATTAGCAACCCAGAATTTACTAAAGAAATATTTATCTGCTCTTCTGAGTTTATCTGAAACCGTACTCCTGTTATTTGATCTGATATATTCATATATATAAATAAATACTGTGTGGGATTTACTTAATAGCCTAATATTGGTTTTTTGAGCATATACTTGTAACATTAGCTATGTAGCAACGGACGATTTATCTTTCTTAGTGGTGTAGGATGTAAAGAAAAAATAAAGAAAAAAAAAACTGGCTTGGTCCGAAACCCGGGGCGAGTCGAAGCTGGTGGGTGAGAGCTGCTCATGTTTCATCTTATTCTATAGAAACTCAGTAGTGTACAGTTAAAAATGCAAATAACCAGGGTATTTTTCTATGGTGTGAACCAGCTCTGGGCTCAGCCTCCACACACTGTCACTCAGATACCAACAATAGAGCTTAGAGTTTGAGTAGGACTGTAAACTTTGGACAGCTTATAGAGATTTCAGACAATTAAAAACACATTCATTTTACCCTTGTCAGGATTCGTAGACTTTAACCGATGGGAGAGTCTCTCCCTCGGCCTGTTTTTTTGTTCTGTTTCTGTTCTTTTGTAATCCCCATATGCACTTTCTTCTCGGCTAGATGTTGACACACTTGATTCCTGATTTGTTAAGGCAACCGTAAATGACTGGATTTACATAAAGATGAATAAAACACTACTACTGCAAGCCTTTTTTTTTTT
>NW_007579631.1:78952-98013 GCF_000690725.1 Stegastes partitus | reverse complement strand
TGTAAACTTACATTTCCCGCTTTGACGTGTGAAACGCTGCAAGTTGAAAGAACACCTGTGCAATCTCTCACAACCGCTTGGTAAGTGCTGCTTTTACTGGGCTCTAATTTTCCCGTTTTTCTTGGACTCCTCGGTGTATTTCAAGGCTTTCATTTGTGGGTTTTTTCTAGCAGATTATATTAAATTGAATAGTTTCACTTGTATCTTCCCCAGTACCGCTTTGGAACAACCCAAAATATAACCTTCACAAAGTGCTGTTTGTTACAGTAATGACCCCGTTGTGTTGGATTGCCATTGATTTCGCCGGCGTTTCATTATATTCTGCCCCGCGAACCTGTAGCTGTTCAGCAAAAACTCACTGACAACAGAGGAATCAAACGCTCGGAACAGACGCTTCAAACGGAGCAGATTGTAAACATAAAAGGCGGTTGTGTAGAAAGTTGTGTATCGCTTTCATGTTCAGAATTTTTGATATGTTTTTGAAAGATTCTTTTTCTCATTTTGCTCGAGATAGCGCTTTGTAGATACAGGCAGGAAACATGGGGAGGAATTAGGAGGATGTACAACAAAAGTTTTATGGCTGTGAACCCGTCTTTCTGTAGCTGATTATTTGTTCTTTTTTATTCCCGTTTCTGTGGCCCATCGTAGAGAAGTTTCTACCCAGTTGACGTTTGGACAGAGCAGCTCCGACGTGGAAGTCTGCGGTGGACTCGGTGTGATTTCCTCAGAGACCCGCGAGCTTGTTTGTGATGTCAGACACATTTTACGTCGGGCTCTTCGTCTCCTCTCCGCTCGCTTCTGATCACACTGTCAATAAGACACAAAGGAGAAAAAAATCCCGAATGTTGTTTCTCAGATGTAATTGCGGTCGCCGGATTGGATCTTTTTCTTTTTTAATATTAGCTGATGTGATCCGGTAGGAGAGCACAGCATGACACGGGTAAAGAGGGAAGACAATCAGGTGCTGGTCAATACATTCTGTCCCTCGGTAAAGAGGTTTCTTCGTCAGTATGGCTCCTTCAGTAGTTTGTACTTCATTGGCCCTGACAAGCAGAGACATTAATAATTTGGCTTGGTCTCTTCTGCATCTGTTCCGGGCCTTCTGATTTTAGAAGGACAAGGTTTTTTAATATCTGCTGCTACAAATGAGCTGATCTCGCCGCACTCCGTTGCCGTCTCTCTCTCCTGGGTAAATTATGCAGCTTGCTGAATTTTACTGCCGCCAATTAGCGCCTTTGCAAATGTGAGTGTATGCCATTGATTCTCTTGCTGATTGAGGTGGATTCCATCAGTGGCTCGCACTCCTCGGACTTCTGCAATATTCATCAAGGTGGAAGGACGCGTTCGGCCCCGGCGCGATGAGAGACTGCCCTCAGGAAAGGAAGAGAGTGTGCGGGGCAAAGCAGAACAGCTATGGAGAGCAGTAATTAAACCTGGTAAATATTCATGTGGTCATTACATTTTTAATGAGGTTCTGATAAGATTTGACGCTGACCATACAGGACATTTGTCATGTTGGTCCTGCAAGGACGTTAGTCTAGTCTTCCCAAGAAATTAGTATTTTTCAAGACCTAATCATAGCTGACATTGACGAATGTCCCCGACTGAAGAGGCGAAGCTTGTTTGAACTTCCTCGTACGAACTGATGCGGTGCATCTAGTCATGATGAAGGCTGCATTTTAGAAACGTGGCAGTCCGCCTTCCTTAAGCATCTGACGAGAACTAAGAACGTCAGAGACTGTTAGTAAAGCCTTAGAACAACACGACCTGGACGCTTGTGAGTGAATAATACATGTAGGAAGTTCTTGATGCTGCCAGTTGTGGTGAGGTTTAACTAACAGTGTTTTATCTACAGCAGGAGCCATCTGATGGAACGTTTCTCCTGTCACTTTAATTCAGTTTTATTTTGCCAGTTCACAACATGTCATCTCATAGCACTCCACACAGTGAGGCGTAGACTGTACAAATTTTAAACAAAGAGAGAAGCCAACCATCTAAACTTGTTTGGGAACATTACTCCATTTCATGCGGGAAAAAAACTTGATACCGTGAAGTTTCATCTCCATGGCTTCCTTGAACAAGTCGTATCTTGTTATCAAATATTTTGCATAACCTCAGTTCGTCATGTTTTCCTGATATGCCTTCCTCGCGGTTAAACGCTCTCCTCTTACTAACTTGTACCCACTGACCAACTGCGGAGGGTCTGTTCTGCTCCGGCTTCCCTTCGTCCCATTCATCCTACACTGAATCAACTTTATTCTGGCACCTCGCGGCGTTCCCTGTGCTTCACCCTTTGCCCTCTTCCAAAACCCAGAGTCTTCCTTTCTCCTGGAAATTATGTCAATCATTTTGTCTGCAACTGGCCGGAGCGCTCCGAGAGCTTCAATATTTATCAACACATAAAGGAAAAATATTTCCTGTCCATCATATAGTGTTCTCACCCCGATCCCCGGGGCAACGAGGAGGTATTTAGCTCTCCCAGCTACCTGCGGTATCCTGCCTGCCTATTGCCTGGTGTTGATTCTGCAGTTGAGAAAGAGCGCAGCGTTGAATAGTGAAGATGTTAATGGGTTGACTTTGTAACTGACACTGGCTTTGAGCAGCGGGAGAGAGCTCAGTGTTGGTATTCATGACTCCAGAGAAGCCAGTGCAGCTCAAGCCCCCAAGGAGAGCCACAGAGAACACCAGAGGAGAGTGTTTGAATTACGCCGGCTCGTTTACTTGTTTTGGACGGCCGCAGTCGGTTGGAGAAGGACAAATTTTCCTCGCAGTCGCTGCGTCTGGAAATTGAACTTAAACATGATGGACCTCGGCAGTCCTCAGCTTGATGTATGAAGATTTATGAGTATGAATTCCCCCTATAATGGTTTGCCTCTCACCGGGGGCTACGACTAAACCAGCTTTCCTGTCCAATCTCGTGAAGATAAAAAAGAAATGAGATTTGTTAATCCACCGAATTTTGACATCCTCCCAATAGGCTCATTCCTGCCGCCTGGGGAAAATATCAACCAATGAGTACCCTCGAAAAAAAAAAAAACTTGAGGTGCGCCGCGGCGGGTATGTGTGTCGGCGGGGATAATGAAGTCAGCGCGATTCCCTCCGTTTGCGTGGCTCCGTGTAGATGTTGTCTCTCTGCCTTTTAAGCTCGAGTTAATTGCGGTGTTTAGGCAGAGCTCAGTCTAGCTTCTAAACGGCAAAGGTTAATTAGCAACAGAAGGATCTCCACACAAGATATGTTGACATTTACATTTCCTTCCTGGCTAAAACGAGAAAAAGAAAAAAACCCATTTGGTGGCTTTGGGATGGGACAAGGGAGAAAAATGATTCCTCTACAAACATCCTCATTTTTATGCAAGGCTTGGCGTTGATATGCAGATTTGGCAGTTGGATGACATTTAAAAGTAGTTAATTGTGCAAATCTTTGTTTTAGACTGGAAAGGTCGTGGATAGTGAGAGTCTTTCATCATGAACTCACCCCCTACTCCCCCCCAGCACAGCTGCAGAGATGGGAGGCGGAGGGTGGGGTGGGGTGGGGGGGTTTGTTGGTTTCTCCGCTGACCGCCTTATAGTCGCCCATCGCTTTTCAAGGTGGTTCATGAATATTTATATGCACAAACTGTTTGGAAAATGAAAATTAATCTCCAGCCCGACGGGAGATGACTCGGCTATCTGTTTTCACCACAAAAAAAAAGAGAAAAGAAAAAACCGTACTTATCCCCGTTCAGGATGCTCCGTTGTTTTCTTTCTCATATTCCTAAATGTCTGGATATCAAATTAGGCGTGTTTCCTCCTGATGAGGGACAATTCTGCTTTATTGCAACGCGCTCTATCCTCCTATTGCAACTTCACTTCTATAAGATTTGTTTGTATTAGGCTGTGATCACTTAGCTGTTGCAATTTTTTGGGGGGTAAACTTGCACGGGAAAAGCAATTCCTCTCTCAGGAAGCAATATGATAATGCTGAATAGATTTATTGCGTGTAATATTTTGTCCATATTTTGGATATTACCGTCTAACAGGGAACACTGGTGAGAAAGCACAATGAATTGAAGATACAGCAGGTGCACAGATTGGAAATTTTACACCTGGTTTCACCTGAATAGCACAAATGGATACATAATTGCTCCATTTCATCACTTCCCTTCGCTGGGTGACATTAAAGGGAGCTCTTCGAGAGAACGGAATGAGGATGAATATATCCAACTGGGGGACTTGAGCAAAAAGCTCAAATCTGATCATGCACATTTCTGTTTGTCTTTCACCTGAAATAAAGCACTCCCTTTGATTTAGCTGCCATTAGGGCTCCTCCTAGGATACGCCGGTCTTGTTTGCTCGCTGAAATAACTCGGCGCGCGTTTAATCAACGCCTGATTTAACCAACCGCTCTTTTGTTTTCTCCTCGAAGCACGATCTCACATCCTCCCTGAGGCGGTTTTCGTCAATTAAAACAGTTCAGCCCTGTTCTGAAGCTACAGATGGCCAGCGTCAGACCTGACCAGATTCCGGGTCTCCCAGCCAACTGCTCTGACATGTCAGACATGCTGGTATGCCTTGTCACTCCCCACTCCTCCAGCGTAACAAAGGTTGGGCCGACTCCCCCTCTTGAGCACCGGGCCCAAGTGGCTTCGCGGAGACGTGAGGCGTGACGGAGCCCCGGCCTCAAGGCCAAGAGCGGTACCCCGAGACCTCCTTTCAAAAACACGACCTCTTTCTTCCCCCTCCTCCGCCTCCTCCTCCTGAAAACCTAGTGTCCATTTAATCCGTCTTCAATTCCATCTCTCACCACTCAGACCCTCTAATCAACACCCCCACCGCTCCCTCAAGATCAGTCGCACACACATTCCCCTCTGCATTTTCCTTCTCCCTCACTCCTTCGTTTTCCATCTACAAACCTCACACGCTCATACTTGCGACTCGCCACCTCTTAGCCTCTCACCACCCCGACCGCCCAAGTCCCTCCACCCACCCTCGGTTGCTTTCCAGGGGTGTGTATTTCACGCCCTGGTGGCTGGACAGGCACTGGGTGATTTCCCAAGGTGGGGGGCTGAAGGTTGGGCAGGAACCAGTGGTGTGGAGTGATGTCAGAGCGGGGTCTAGGATTTTGTGTGTGTGTCACTATGTGTCTGCATATGTGGGAGTATAGAGTTAGAATTCCCTTCAAAAGGCCAGCTGTACAAATGCAGCGCCGAATGAGCGAGGTGTTGAATTAACAAGCCATACGAGGCACCCTATTGTCCCGCGTCGCTCCGTACACTGACCTGGCAATAATGAGGCAGAGACACATTACAATGCTTCTTTATGGGTTATGTTCTGAACATTACTAGACCAAAGGGGCTAATGTGCTGGTGTGCGGAAAACCAGATGAAATGACAGTGCAGCGAGCCAGCTGAGCGTAATGAGAATATTGTGTTTTGAATAAACCCAAATGGGGTGAATTTGCACAGGATGTGGGCCAAGGCCACGTCTCCCCGCTGTGCTCTTTAGACGGTGTTCGGGGATCTTTTTCAAACCAGCATGACAGCGCTTCCTCTGCTGTGGCCGGGCCTCTGAAAAACAGGCTTTTTTTTTCTCTCTCTTTTTATTTATTTACCTCTATTTACCCAGGCTAGTTTGACCGAGCGTGCTAGGCTGCTTTTCAGAAACGCCCCGCTTCACCCACATTCATTTACACACATTTACACCTCTGGGAGCCAAGGTTTCCCCACTGTTGCTCACCGAGCGTTTCTACTTGACCAGCCGGGTGTTAATTGCCTCGCTCAGAGTCACTTCCACAAAAGTTACTTGGGAATGTGCTGGCTTGTTCTTTTGCTCTGCCCTCGTGCACCCAGCTCAGGGATTTGAAGAAACAGCTTTGCAGTCAAAAGCCCGATTCTTTGAGTTAACCTGCAGAAATAAGCAAGACAGAGAAAAGCTTTTTGACTTTCTGTACAACGACCAGCCCGCCGAGCTCAAAAATGTTAACCGGCTCATTGTATCGGCTTCCGTCAGCGGCGCAATTAGCCGAATATCTACATGTCAACGCTGCGGCTACATTCGCCTACGTGACCGTCAAGCATGCCTCTGAAGCTTTGTGTTGCTCCTGTGTGTGATTCAGTTCAATTATAGCCAAATATGACTTCATCAACAAAAAAAAGGGGAGGCAGGATTGGTATCTGAAAAGTAAACATGCTGAACAATATACTGGCACCAGCACTGCGAGTGTATTTGTGCGAGCGTAGGTGTGTGTGTACACCAGTGTCTCTGCATACGACTTGCAGGAGTCTCGTCTTGTGCCTGTCCAACTCCTACTATTGTTAAACAGCGTATAAAGCAGCTATTCAGGCAAAAGAATCGTCTGTGGTTAAAACTCTTGACAACCTCACAGCTATTTCTAGAGTTTTGCTTTTTTTTTTCCTGCTGTTTGTAGTAAAAGCAGAGATAAAAGGAAACAAAAGGAGGAAAGACAGACTGGAGGGTTTTCTACTTCCTTTTGTTTCTTTATCATTCTTATTTTTCTTTAAAAATTTGTTTTTTTATGTACTCATAAGCAGTCTTATGACACTTTATTTGATGAACAATTACAGCAAAGGATAAGTAAATTGGACTAATTATGTTTTCTTTTCGGGAATTGTCAGAAACCTTAGTTTTTTGGCTGCAATAAATAAAAGAAATGTACACACACACACTTTCGCACAATCTTCTGTGAGAAAACTTTTGATTGTAACTTTACTATTTAATAAAACAACCCACTCAGAGTTTTGTTTTACTTGTTGCAGTGACACTTTTTCAATCTAATACTTTAATAACGTCCAAATTTACGTATAACTTTTCACCGGCGGTGGGAAAAATCCCCCCGCTAAATCCCGAGCGTTAATAAATGTGTAATAAGAGTAATAAAGGCATAAATCAGCGAAAGGCATCCTCGTACAAATCCGTCTTCGTCAACGCAGATAAGATACGCCACTTTGGGTCAAGACGAGGTGAAGAAGAAATAAGAGCCGAGGCAACCGCCATTGAAACATCGCCAGTATCTGATGGGCCTGAAGGCTTTATTTAAAAGCCAAGTTAATGTTTCTCTGGAATGTTTGTTCTGTGCGGTCTTGATGAACAACAACAGATCAACTTGTCCTACTGTTGTTCACCGGGTCCTGTTCTTTTTTTTTTTCTCTATCTTTCATCTTTTTTGGCTCGTCCTCGTCGCTCTGTGTTCCTCAGCGCTGGTGTTTGGCTTTAATTTCTCTTGGAGCCTGTATATCAAAGAGAGAAGGCAGGTGTGGTCCGTTAAGACTGTGTCATGCAAGATGATGAAGATTTGCTTTCTGTAACGGGGAGGATCCAGGTCAGCTGTGGCCAGGATGACTGCTTGTCTGGATGGGAAGTGATTTGCAGTTCACTGGAGGAGCTCAGCTGACTGAATCTAGCCGCTCCCTGTCAGGCGCAGAGGAGGAATGTGGAGCCCAATATGAGTAATCCTTCTGACCTTATCATTGGATTAGCCAAAAAAAAGAAGAAAAAAAATCAACCTAGAAACCTCTGCAGCCATGAAAATATTAGAAATTAGAGCGCCGGTATAATAGCATGTGAATTGAGTGTGTTTGCATGCATGCATGTGTGTCTACGTGGGGACGGGAACCTATTTATTTACCGACTGTACAGCAGAGATGGTTCAGAGAAAATGCAGCTGGAAACTGTAAGCTGAGGAAGCAAAAAGAGCACAATGGAGATACTTTTTAGCTATTGATTGCAGGAATAAAGGGTACACTCGGTCGATACTCACCACTGCTAACTGGAAACACCCCACAAGACTTGTGGTTTCAGAAATGCTCCGATGTAGTTGTCTGGCCATTCTGATTTGGCAATCATCAAGTCACATTTTGGGAGGTTTTCTCGTGTTATTGCGGATGCCTTTATCACCCCAGACCATAGACTGTGTAAAAGATGGACGTAGCTACCGTGACGTCACCCGCTGGTTTCTGCACTGAGAAAATGAAGCCAGGGTTTTGCTACTTCCTGGTTGACATCTTGGATTTTTGGATCCAGTGACGCAAAAATCATCGGAGGGGGGCGGAGCTATAGGAGCAGCGATTGGTCAGACGGATTGAGAGGCGGGCCCTCTCTGCCCCGCCCACATTTACCGCCTCCTGCTCGCTTCGTCTGCATCGTCGCTGCCGACTGTCAATCAAGCCAGCCACACCCCTTGCCCCGCAAAATGTTGCCGATTTTTTAAAAATTCAGTATTGATTTATTTTCAGATTGGCCACCTGATCTCTGGATTTCACTATGAAAACTAATTTTAAAAAAATCCTGAGCTGGAGAAATGCAGTATGTCATGATCTGTGATCACTTCTTTTCCAATTTCAGTCTATGGGAGCCAGGGCTTTTTGGAGCCAGCAGCTAGTGGACGTAGTGATATTGCAGGTTTTTGACACTTCCGGGTTCATTTTTCAGGGCTGGCTGCTACGTCCATCTTTTATACAGTCTATGCCTGAGACACACTCACTGCACTCTGATGACCTCCGGTTCACTAGCCGTGACTTCTAACACCAGTTTCTGTTGAACTGGGTCACTTTCAGGCAAATGCAAGTTTTATATTTTTAGTTAGCTGCCATTAATTTGTAGAAATCTGTTCCCACTTTGACATGAAAGAGTCTTTGTTTTGTGCATTCTTGTCAAACCTGAACATGCGTCGTTGTTCGGAGTAATCGAGGCTGTTCAATGCTATAACCCTTCATTTGTGAATCGCCTTAATGTTCGGCCTCACAGATGAATACGTCAAACAGCAAAAACTATCAGTGGCTCTGCGCTCCGTTAATGAATCTGACTGAAATAATTTTCTAAGCTTGTTGAAACATCGTAGCTATTTGACGGAACTCCATTTAAACCCTTTAATTCACCGTAAGCTTCCCCAAATGATGACATATTGTGCTAAGAGAACAAAATTAATCCAACACGTGAGATTTAAAAAAAAAAAAAGTAATTGGTGCAAATATTTGACTGTCTAACCGACTCTGGGCTGTAACAGAGAGTCAGGTCTGCGCAATGGGATATTTAAATGAAGATGGATTGCATTTCATCTCACTTCTTCTCACATTTTTTTCCCCCCTTTCCTCCGATTATTGACGCTGCACATAGTGAAACAGCTGCTCGACATGATATAATGACTCGGGAATTACTTGTACAGAGCTGCGAGGACCAACAACCGCAATGCTTTTGCAGTTTATGTATTAAATGTCTTGATTGTGCACCGAGCGTACTGTACGTTTGGCTGCAGATGGAGGGCTAACCTTTGATTAATTGCTGTTAATTGTGGATAGTTGAGATATGTGGCCTCCGAGCACACTCGCTGTTAATCATGCAAATTTTGACTCTCCCCCTCCCCCAAATAATCAAACCCTGCCTTTACAAAAATCTTCTGCTCTCAAGATTAATTGCTGGCAGTTCTGTATTCTCCAACGCCGCCCGGCTACAGCGGCAGACTCGTACACCTTTTCAGTTCAATAACATCAATAGCCCCATGGCCAGTGGTTAATCCAGCTACTTAGAGGTCTGCAGAGCCACACATCTTCTGTGATCACAGCAGATGTGTCCAATTCTCAGCCACCCTGGTGCGTTTACTCACTCAATTCTAATCACAGCGCCTCTATTTTCACCCAGACTCCAGAATAAGCCTGATGGCGCTGACCGAGAGTGGTAATTAGGCTGAGAGTTTGTATCAAAGGTAAGGATTGCAGCATCGTAGCTTTCCACGTCTTCGGAGCGTGGCTACAGTGCACGAGAACAAGGCAGGGACAAGGAAAAGCATCTCGACTTCGATTTCTTCCTTTGTCTGTCTGTGTTTTTTCCCTCTGTGATCTCAGAGGCTGCTCGGCGATCTGTTATTCTGGTCCTCTCTGGTTGTCTGTCTCTCTGTATTACTCCCCGCAGACCTCCCCTCGCTCTGATCCGAGATCAGCAAGCTTTAACATGGAGGATTGTCCCAAGTGTGTTTCTCTCAGTAGGTCTCTTTGTGGAGGAGGATTTTCTTACACAAGATCTGCGCCCTTAAATGCGCCTGTCAGTTCTTCTTGATTCCATTGATTTTCCCGAGTCTAAAGGCTTAACGCTGCTTATTTGAAACCGCCTTTCTTCTCCGTAAAAGAAAGGGTGGAGGGGAAAAAAAAAAAAAAAAAGCATTCTGTGTGTTAGCCCTGCCTTGCTAATTCACAAACACAAGGAGTGACCCTCGTGTACATGAGTGAAAGACACGAGGTTGTGGCCTTGGCAAGCCCTCATCTTTCCAGCTCCATCCTTTGTCCCTCCCTGCCACAAACTGCCTCTCTCTGGTTCTAACCTTTCTCCGTCTGACCCGAACCCTCGTCACCCTCGTCCCTCTCCCACCGCCGCATCGGATCCGTGAGGTAATAAACACAACAACCGGGCTGACCTCTGCTACACAAAGCTCAGAGGAGGACGCCGCTCTCCGTCTGATATGACAGGAATCTCTTTTTCTCTCCTTTCCTTCTCTTTACAAGTCAGAGTGATGTAGGGAGAAGTGTATTGACTTTGAAGGTTGGCTACAGAAACATCACAGGCTTTGTGCTCAAAGCTGTCCGAGGTAAAAAGCAGATCAATACTTTTCATATTCCGCTGCGGTGGAGTGCTATCGACCGGGGCCTTCGCATAGCCGCGCCGCCTCACAACCAGCATGGCGTGTCGCTCCGAAACGTGCTATTTTAATCAGACAACGACACTCTATATGTCTGACAAGTCGGCTCTCAGCTACTTCTTCCTCCTCCGGCTCTTCTTCCTCCTCTTCCCTCTCGTTTTTTTTTTTTCTGTTGTTTTTTTTTTTTTCCCGAGGATTGATGGATCAGAAAAGTGGTTCCATCCACAGAATAAGAGTTTAAAGAGAAGCTGTCAGAACCAAAGTGACACAGAGAGATAGAGACATCCTCCGGAGCCGCATGTGTCGTTACAAGACAGGGTGACACTTAAGAGGCTGTTTGACAGTGTAAGTAGTAGAGCCGGGGTTCAAAGTGTTCTTTCCCGGTGACAAAAAAAAACCAGCCACTCCGACGGTTTGAAAGTGATGCTTTACTGCCCTGCCTCTTCCACAAGTGACCTGATATACGTCTATTTCATTGTTCTTCACACTAGATAAACTTTCATTCAGATTTAAATATACACAAGTCCGTGCACACACACACACACACTTCGCTTCCAGTAAATTGCAGGCAATTTCTGGATCCCTCTCTCCACTGCCCTTCACGATGTAATCCAGAAACAGTGGGAGGCTTATGTGTTGATGACAAGCCTGAGGCCCAATCACATTCATTCCACTTAATGTGATCTCGCCCGTCCCGCTGCTTCTGGCCAGGACCCCCACCGTCAACCTGATACCGCCAGCGTATCCGCCGCGCTCGTCTTCACCTGTGAAAGACTCGCCGCCGTCATTGGCAAGCGAACAGCGGAGCCATGATCGTTTTCATGCTCATCGCCGCTGCCGGCGCCGCCATCACTCTCACTATCATCATGTTCATCTTTACCATCGCTATCATCTTATAGAGCGAACAGTAGGCATCGCTGGCTGAATGTGGGTTTGGAATGTGAAACTGGTGGGTCGTCTCTGCGGGTGGCTGTAACCTGTGGGCTTTTTGTTCACGGAAAATCACAGACGGCGTCTTTTTCAGAGTAGGTGTGCGGCTCAGGGAGGCGTTCGCGGAAAACGTCGGACACTTTAGGCATCGCAAACAAGAGAATCGCGTCATGCAAATGGACGCCCGCCGATGCCATCATCTGTTTGTTTGTTCCCATTTCCTCGTGTGTTGCTTGTGTTTTTGCTTCCTCCCTTTGCCCTAATGACTTTCGCTCGTGTCTTGTCTCCTCAATCAGGTCTCAGTGGATCTCATCCTTTCCTAGTCATGTGCCAGTTCATTCCTGTTCGACCTCCTGTTTCATGCTTGTGCTCCATGAAGGTTTGTGCTTTTGTACCTTTTTCCGATTCTGTTTTGGCTTTTCTTTCGTTTTCACTAGTCACCCTTTGTTTACTTCTCGACCAGCCGGTTCTAAAATATACAAGATAATCACTGCATGATGGTTCAGTATAATACTAGAGAGATGCCTAACATAGTGTAGGCCCCTCTTCTGCCACCAAACATCTTTGAGCCATTGGGGAATGGGACTTTTGGGATCAATGCAACGGACCTCTTCCATGAGTCGTTCCTTCTCTTACAGGGTGGCAAGGCGCTGTGGGAAACCACTGCCATGTGGGAGTGTTTACTGTCAAAGTCATATCCTCATGCATGCCAGGATCAAAGGTTTCCAAGCAGACGTTAGCCTGTAATTACATGATCGATGTCATTCACTTGACCTTTCGGTGGTTTTAATGTTGTGGCGTGGATCGATGTATATCGGTATCCAAAGGCAGACAACGAGACCCGTCAGAAATCCGGCAGGTGAAGCAGCAGCTCGTCTATTTACAGCGTTGCCAAACAAACCACGGGCTGTAAAGATTTATGCAGATCCAAGGGGAATAAACAAACAACTAAAAAAACAAGGTCAGTGCTACAATATATGTGTTTGAAGTTGGATTTTTTATTTGTCTCTGCAACCTGTGGGACACGCAGTAAAAGAAGAGAGAGCCTTGGAAGAAGAGAGAGCGGGGCATTTCAGTTCATTTGAAGTCAAGCTGTAGTTAAAAATCTGAATGGGAAGGTTTATATTTATCAATAATGGCAATTGAGTAAAAAGTTTTGCTTTTTCACACGAGGAAATCAATGTTTAAAGAGCTCTAATCCTGTAGTTTCTTTGTTGAACATCAATCTGCAACCACCAGTCTTTCTTAAATCTGAACATCTTGAATATGCAGCTTTTTGATTCGCCCACTGTTGGTGTGTGTGAATGAATGAGAAACTTTATAAAGAACTTTGAGCCCCGCAAAGGAAGCAGAAGTTAAATATCAGTGCTATTTCTGTCTTTAAACAAACTAGATGTAAATGGTGTCTTGTCAAGGCCCTGCTATGTTTACGGTGTGTTAAACGGCGTTGATCATGTACCATCCCTGCTCATTCTAATTCTCTGTGTTCTCCCTCTCGGCTTCTATTCTTGCAACAACACCGCGGAGAGCTTGTGTTGCATATAGAGCACTCAAATGTGCATTCTAGCCCAAGCACACAACTTAAACTCCAATCAGCAGCCAAATATTAGAAGTGAAGATACGTCGAGTAGCTCTCACCGCCGTGCTCAAACGCTCCTTCAATGCCAGCAAAGTGGGTAGGAAACTATGAAGCTGCCTCTGGAACGCCACATCCACCGTGATTATGTGTAGGCAGATAAATCACGTCTGTGTTTTTCATTGTCACACATAAAGATGACACATCGCCGCTCGAATCCAGCGAGACAACATGATGAGGCAATTAACTGGGCTGGATGCAGACTCATCTAATTATTTTAAATTTTATTTGCATTGGAGCTCCCCGGAGATTTAGGTGTAGGAGTTTGAATGTTCCCAACCTGACACGCTGCTCGTTATGTAGGTCAGCCGCGGCGTGGCATCCATCCAGACAGATGTGGCGGTAGGTTGGAGTGGGTGGCGTCACGCTGGATCCCTGAATAGCTGCCTCCTGTTGCGTCGCTAATAATTGTTACGGACTGATTGCAGTTTTTTTTGGTTAGATTTTAAATAAGCACACATCCAGAAGCGACATGTCTTCTGTTGTGTTTGTTCTTTTTTTTTTTCCTTCCCTCCCTGGTGGACTACAGTAGATGCTGTACCAGCTCCCTTAGTAATGCAACACTCGGCACCAATTATCAGCTGGTGCCAACAGCTGGTGCCCTTTAATCCCTAAAAGCTTGTGGGTGTTCACTCGAGCTCAAGAGAAATGCCATTAATGTCAAATAGGGTTACAGCGGTACAAACAATCCACATTTTTGCCAGAAATTAAAGTCATGTTACCAATATGCTAACCGCACAGTCACCATAGATGCCTCGTCTCAAACGCTCGTACGTTTTCAACTTTTAAAATCTTTTGCAGCTGTAGTGACTCAACCAACGATGTAGTGGAAAGGCCCTCGTTCTTCCTCTTCTGTCTTGCAGGACGTCTCGTTGCACGACAGAGACAGTGGTGTGGTCAGAGCGGAGGAATTTGGTTTCGTGCTGCGGGCATGCTGGTGTGCTCGGGTACGATGGGAGGCTGCTCACATGGAGATCAAACAAAGAAGACAACAAACCAATAACCTGGCAGTAACCTTTCACCAGTCCTGTAGCTGCGAACTCTATCGTTAGACATGTTTTGTCTAAATATGTGCTAAAAAAAAAGGAAATTTGCCAAGAGATAGATGAGAGAGGATCGATGCCGCTGTCATTTCTGAGTGGTGGATGCATTAAATGTAAATATAAAGCTGCCACAGCAGATGTTAGCTTAACATAAAGAACACATATGGAGCCTGGGAACAAAGTCTGCCTACGAGCACCTCCACATCTCTGTAATTAACAATTTGTGTCTTTTAATTGTAAAAGTAATAAGAACACGTCGTGGAACCGTTTACCCCGACAACGAAGGGCTCCACCGGCTCTGTTCTGCTTTTTTATTGGGTCCTCTTGTCCCTTTAGAGGGAAGGGTCCCTGCAAATCAATACAAAGTTGTTCTGAGTGATCGCCTTCATCCCGTGATAAAACATTTTTATCCTGATGGGAGTTGTCTCATCCAGGACAGTCAAAACACCAAGTGAGGGAACATCTTTTGGTTTCATCCAGAGTTCCACAGACATGGAGAATCAATGCCAAGCTGCCTTGAAGCTGTTCTGCTGGTGCATGGTGGCCTTAGTCAGACACTTTATGTAAGTTTTTTGTTCGAACTGCTCCAGTTAAAAGGCGCTATAGTGTATAAATGCATTTACTATTTCTTGGATGACAGGACTGCAGGAGGGACAACAGATAGTCCCTCATGGAGCACACTGTACAGATAAAACCAACAACGAAATAATTCTGTGAGTCTGAGGCCTCGTCCACACGTAGCACAAAAACGAAGATGTTTTTCTACGATGTGGCCTGTCATCCACAGGAAAACGCAGATTCATGGCATTACAAACGATTCTTTCCAACCAAAGTGAAGATCTGCGAATCCTCCGTTTATGCGTCTGCATGTAGACATCAATAAACAGGGTTTTAGGTTTTGAAACGTCACTGCCTGCAACAAAATATGTTCTTTACATCACATAGGCGACCTGTGTTTACATTTGGAAACAGCGTGGACGCCCTCAGAACTGTGTTGTCTCTGGTCCAGGCCCAGATACCGCTCCACGTACAAGAACTCAGGCGAAGGACAGCGTTAAGGACGGTTATTTTCCGCCACCTTGCCATTCCATATCTGAGGCATGTTCTCCGTCAGAGACACCGACGCCGGTTTTGGGTCAGACCGGGACACACTGCCAGCTGGTGGGAGAACTTCTGCTTCTGGAGGAATGGCGTGACAATTTCCGCATGTCCCGGTCGTCGCTGCCGTCGTTGTAGTTGTTGTAGTTGTACATCCTCACGTAAAATATGGTTCGGTGTGGATGAATTTTTTCCTAAAGACGAGGTGGTGTGAACGTTAGTTTTGTCTAGACGGAGGGGGCAGGTTGTTCCACTGCTTCATGTGGAGAAGGCCTGAGTGGTGGTGGTTTGCAGGTTGTTTTTTAGAAAGAGCCAGTCCAGCTCTTTGTGCTAAGCTAAGCTAATGGACTTCTGGTGCCACCTTCATATTTATTAAGTGATATTTTAAAAATCAAATATAGCTATTTTTCTGAAATCATTCCTATGCCTGTGTATATGTGAGCTATTCATCTAAAGCCTGACCATGAAATGATGAATAATACGAGTAGATTTACCACAATGGGGCCTTTCCACGCTTTATTTAAATACTTCACAGTAGATTCTAGGGTATTATCAGGTGACAAACAGCTGAAATCCCGCAAACTATCACCTTACCACATGCACAATTTCCATGACACAACGTTATCTCAACCTCTGACCCTTATCTCCGGGGCTGCTTTTCGTACAATTTAAAACCCCCAAAGTCAGTTGACTTTCCGCACATCGGGTTGCCGTCGCTTGACAGTCAGCTGAGTGTCGAACTGTCACACACTTGCAAGTGTCATTTGCCTTTCTAGTGAGCTTTATCAGCAAAGCATGCATCGCTGTGCTGCCGGCGTACAAAAGTGTGGCGGCTCCTGCGGAGGAGTGTCCCTTCATCTCCCAGATAAAGAGTGCGTATCAACATCTCCACCGCTCTCCCTCAAAAACTCATTCTGCGCACAAAAAAAGTATCATAAATAAAGAACGGAGACCTTTACTTGACCCAGGTGTCTCGCTAGATTTTCTTTATGTATACCGAGTCACAGTCCTGGAGCGAGTGTGTGCGCTCGGTGAATAATTTCTGATAGCGACTCTAATAAGTGTATATTAGTCGGGATGTAATTACTTAAAAGCGGAACGATATTTTAATACTTAACAAAGGCTCTGATGTATATCCAGACATATGAATTCTCTTGTTATATTTTTCCAGCTCTTTTGTATTTCTACTTTTTCTATCTTCTTGTTAATTGTTAATCTAATAAAAAAAATTAAACCTATTTTATGTTCATCCTGGGAGACTGTCTCCTCCTCTTTTGCTCCTCCTGGAGTTTCCACATCAAGCTTTGTTTTATAGAGGTTCTGAAATGCAGGGAGGAAGGAATGAAGGTGTCAGTCATTGCTGATTGCAGAGCCTTCTGGGAGAAACTCGTGCTTTTTAACTTGACAAGTATCTCATAACACTCACGGATAAGTGGTGACTTCCTGCTTTTTTTGGCTGTGGAAGGGAGTCACAAGCTTGCACAGGCAGCCATGTGGTTGATTATCTTGCAGCTCCATGGCCACGCTCCATACGGAAACATCGCTGTGTCTCTTCTTTGTGTGGAGCTGCGAGGCAGGCAGGATCCTGGCACAGCCTGTCGACTTCCACTGTGAGCTTTTTATGGTCAGCTTGAATGGAGCACTGATGAAAAATGGAGATCACTTTAGGCCCCACTGTTCTTTTCAGATTTTGCTCTTGGGAACTACATTTATTAAAAAAAAGATTCTTTTTTTTCTTGTAGATTCAGTGACCCGGGCTGATTTTTTGTGCCAATTTCTATGTTAATCTGGGAAAATGTAGATGCGTTAAGATACAATAACGTGTTCATTCGAGGCGCTGTTTCACTCCAACACTCCTATAATCTTAGCAGAAAGGACCCCAGAACCAATACATACAGCTCGGGTTTGCTGCTTTTAGATCACATCGGGAGCATTTGCATTCCTCCCATATACCGTCTTACCGCTTTCAGTCCCATATTGTATTAACCTGTGCAACCTTCTCTGTGTCTGACCCGTGGACTGTAAACAAAGATGGTCTGCCCCTGTTACAGTGGTGTCATCTGTGCTTGCAGAGGCTTTCTGCCTCTCTGCACAAAAGGAGGGGAAGCACAAAAACACACCTCGGTCTGCAAACACACCCTCACGCAACGACGTACATACACGCAAAAAACACACGAGGACCTCGCCGAAACCGAGTCATTAATGCAGCCTCACAAAGCCGATGCTCAGCTCAGCACACAGCTAAAATTGACTGTACGTGTCCATCAGACTTTCATCGCCGTCCTCAAAGTTTGTGCTCATTCCGCCGCTCTTATCCCTCCCCTGAAATCCCAGTCAATACGTTTGTTTTGGGAGAAAGTGTGGGTGGCCGGGGGAGAGTGAAAAGGTGAGAGAGACTGTTTGATTAAAAAGGCCGCATTGGCAGGTTTGAGTAAACAGGAACAAATATCTATTGCCTCGCTCGATATAATTATAATGGCCATCGAACGCGGCGCAGGAGGAGGAGGAGGAGGAGGAAGGGAAGGAAGCATGCGTTTTTGTTGGTACATGAGAGCATCATGTGTGTTGACGTGGGTGTCTTGATATATGTTGGTAAGTAGCGGAGTGTTTCTAGCATAGCATGTCGGTGCCTGCAGTGAAAGCCGATACGATCCTGTGGATAAATCATTTTACTCGGTGGTGAGTATTGGAAGAAACACCAAAGCTGCAGTTAAGAATTTTTAACTCAATGACGAGGCCTCGTGTGTGACCTGCCATCGGTGAAAAACTCAGAGGGAATACAAGTGGGTAGAGGATATTTTAGGCTGCGTGACCTGAGCTCAAGTGGTTAGCAGCCCACACACACACAGTTGTATACAAGCGCATACATACGGTGCACTGTATATTATAAATGCCCCCCCCCCTATTTCCACTGGAGGGATCAATTAAGAACTTTCTAGGAAATCAGGAACTTTCCTCGTCTTTCAGTTTGAGCTACCAAGGTCTAACTTTAGGGGGAAAAAAAAATCCATGCTTCACAGATAATACTTTTCAGTGGCTCAAAACCGTAGAGACCGCCACAGCTTCTAGACAACATTCATGGTGTTTCATTTGTACACATGGAAAGTCATGGAAGTAGTTGTGTAGAATAAAATAACGAAAAAAAAAAAAAGGAGCTCGAGAGAGAGAAGTTCAAACCCTGCTTACTCAGCTTCCACGCTGCTGCCCAGCTGCTACGTGAAGTGAGGACAAATGTTGGGGAGTCGGTTTTGGAAAGTAACAGCTAACGGTCAGATGCTGCTTCAGACATCGGATAATTGTGGGGGGGAGGCAGTTTTAGATTCTGCTCAATCAGCTCAGTGATAAAAAAAAAGTGTATTAGCAGAGCAAAAGGTAATATTTTCACCAAAAAAAAGGCTGTAAAATTGTGAGAGGGATTTGAGAAGGGAATCAGCAAACTGAATAAAGCAGAAAACAACCAGAACTGTATGTTTTGGATTTACGCAGGTGTATTTTAACTGGGGAATTAATTAATCTCAATTAATTGCATTTTAATCGCATAACAGTATTTGGCTCTTAATCTAGTCGTTTGGTCCAGTGTGGGCTGCCGACACCGCCTTGGACCAGGACTGCTAAGCGCTAACAGTTCTGTGCTCGCTGCAACATGCTTTGCATTCAGGCGGTACCGTCGGCTCGATGTGCTTCGGTGGGATGCAAATTCTTTTTTTGCACAAGTTGCACAAAACCACGC
>NW_007579631.1:0-77557 GCF_000690725.1 Stegastes partitus | reverse complement strand
TGCTTTCTCAGAGGGAAACATTTGGATTTGTTTGGTTTCTCTCTATTGTTTCCTTCTGAGTGAAGTGCCTTGAGATGACATATGCTGTGAATTGGTGCTGTATAAATAAAACTGAATTGTGAAGTAAAGCCAACTCACATGCATGGATGTTTGCCAAAAGAAAAGAGCAGCATCCCACAATTTTACCACCTTCATTGTGAAACTACAAAAGCATTTTCTAAGCGTTTTTGCACCGACGTAGATATTGCACATTTCGACTTGAGGCTGTGTTACTTCCACCATCCCTCCAGCACATCTGTTCTGGTAAACTGCTGCCTTTTAAAACTGTTTAATTTGTTAAGTAATTCAATGTGGGTACATAACAAAGCAGAAAACTAAAAAAAAATTCTTTATCAAATTGCTGCCGTAGACGAGCGTTCTGTGTTCTGTCAGCCCTCCTTATCCACCTCTGCAAGTCCTGTTTGCAATATCCATTCAAACACTGCAACTACACAACAGTAAACTGTTCATTGTGAGTGAAAATTGCATCTCAACCAAAGCAGTTAAAAGCTGTCAAAGCTTTTTTTTTTCTTTCTTGTTATTGGTCTGTTCGAATCTGCATGATTCTCTGGATGTGAAAACAGAAATTGCAAAAAAAAAAAAGTGACTTTTAGTTTGGAACTATTGCGTTTAAAATAAAAATGATGAAATGCTGTATGTGTGTTACACGAGGAACTTATCCCTGGGTGTGTTCTCTCTCTGGTTGCCCATGCATTTGTGTGTAAGAAGAGCAGTCTTAGCTTTGTGTGGGTAGATATTTTAAACCCTGGAGATGTGTGTGTGTGTGTGTGTTTGTTAGTGTGTGTGTGCATGTTGTAAAAGGGAGTAAAAGAGAGATGTGATTCAATCTTGTCAAGTAAAGGCAGTTAAGCAGCGAGGGCACACATGAAGAGAGAGAAGGTGTCTGACCGTCTGAAAATGTCACAGTGAAGAAGAAAGAATGTTTAGGCGGTGAGGGATGAGAAGAGAAATGCAATCTGGGTCCAGACAGAGGTGTAACAGACCAATTTGTTTGTGGTGTAATGGAGAGAAGATGGGTTGGCCTGGGTGATAAGTTGGCCGGGTCTGGGCCAGGCTGGACTGGGAGGATAAGGCGGGTTCTGAGGTCTGTTTGGAAAAACACAAAGATAGACAAATGTGTGGTGCGGTTGGGGGGAAAAAGGTGAAGGCAACGGGGACAAAAAGGCGCAGATATCGTCGTTGCATTTCAGCAATACGAGGCAGATGGCTCGCTTTTGGAAGGAAGTTGAGTCCTGAAGAAGTCAAGAAGTCATTAGTTTGTTTTCTGAATTACAACGTTTGATTAAATGTAGAAGTTTCTTTGAGTAGCTTTTTCTACTTGCAAACCATCTGCTGCTACATCGACTCGTCCCTTAACTGTCTACAAACAATTCCTCTTACGTGGAGCAGGTTGTGCTCTGACAGAGGAGGTTAAATAAAAGTGGGATGGCGCAACACAGATAATAAGCTTCGGTAGATTTCTCAGTTGTGGAGCTCTCTTGACTCTTCATGCCCTCAAAAGGTCAGGACTGTCAAGATGTCTTGCTACTAGTCAACAGTGTAAAAACTGCAAGTAGCCAAAGATAAACTTGACATAAAAATACTCACAGTTTTACTTCACCCCTGCAAGAAAACTAACAATCAATTCTGCTGTTTTAAATGCTGGTGTGCTCAGGTCCTAAGACAGATCGCGAGCTTCAGCTGATGCCTTAATCAGGTGCTGGTTATATTTCCAATTTGTCCCCCAGCGTCTACCTGCTGCTGCCTCATTCAGCTTATTCAGTGTTTTATTGCTATTTTTGCATCAGTCATCAGCATGAATTGTGCGATTTGTGACACGCTTTCGAGCAAGTCGAGTGTCTCTGCAAACAAGCTTCGAGTGTTCATTTTCACAACTCTAATCTGACTCCAGAGTCCAAATGCTGAATGAGCCAAGCAAAGTCTGCTTGGCTGATTCCACACTAGTCTGTCACTGTGTGACCAGAATCAACACGGTGGATATTAAGTTTGAATTCAGCTTGTAGACATTTAAAATTGTTTAATTAAAAAAAAAAAAGAATCTCAGCAGCTCAAATTTGGTTTTCTTTTTGCAGTGCTGATGTTCTGCACACACACACACACACACACACACACACACACACACACACACACACACACACAAAAGCAGCATGTTTTGGACCCTAAATACGACAGATGTTTTGTGTTCAGATGAATAAATAAGTGTGGAATTCCAGATGTCAGTTGTCTGTGATGGGGCTCAGATTTTGTTATATTTGGATTACGGCTGCAGCCTTTCCCCACATTACAATGTGATATCATGGGATTGTGTATAAATAGCACGCCACATTTTGTGTCTGCACAGTTTAAGCTTTTTGCACGTCACTTTTAAGTAATCGTGAGAAACATAAAGGTGAGCCGATTATAACGATAGTAAGCAGGCTATGATAAAGGTGTCATTCATTTCTATTCCAGAAGAGACTACAGGGAGTGAAAAGCAGAAAATGCACAGTGACAACACATTGACATTGCTATTGGCCATTTCGTGATACCAGACTGCGCCCAAACTGGCAGCTGGTAACACTGGGAAGAGCGGGAGAACAGGAGCAAAGGGTCGGGGCCAAGAGGTCAGGAGTTGACCCACCAGGAAAGGACAAAGGGAAGAGGACCGGAGGAGAAGAGGGGAAAGCGATATGGGAGGAAGGGACCTGGAGCACTGACACATGGAGATGGAGGAGAGAAGGAGGGAAGGGAGGGAGGAAAGGCTGAGGGCAGAAAGGTGACACGCTCAGACAGACAGAGAGAGAGAGAGAGAGAGAGAGGGATGAGAGGGGGGAAAGATGGAGAAAAGGATGAGGGGAGTTGGGGATGCTGCTGATCCACCGGTTTGACCTTGCAGACAGTCTGCGGTCTCAGCTCGTGTGTGTGTGTGTGTGTGTGTGTGTGAAAGAGAGAGACGGAGCGAGTTGGTTTTATTTCCAACAAGCTGTGCTTTATTTGCCAGGTAGGGTCAGGGCAGCTCGAACACACACACACACACAAAACAACTCCACCCGTTACACCGCGGAGACATCGCTCAAAAACCTCGGCTCTGATCGCAGCTGCAATCAACAAATCAGTTGCAAAAAAACTTTCCGCTCGGATGATTGGTCAAAGGGTCTCTGGAAGGACTCGGATGCGTTTGAACTGTTAGTGGGATGAAAAGAAGCAGAATTTTTGTTTATTCTGGTCCAAATTTCAATTTGTGTTATTCCAGGAGCAGTCGTTCACCCACATACACCCTCAGTCACACACCTAAACAATAAAAGACTATAGTGCACTGAATAAAAAACTATTTTGGAACCATCAGTAAATGAAGTGTTTGGGGGAAAAAAAATCAAACAAACTATATTCCATCTACTTTATTTTTGGCTTGCATCATAGTTTTTGCATTTCTAAGTCTCTAAAGTCACAGGATCTACGTGGAATTGAGGGTTTTAAGCAGTTTATTATTTACGGTTTGTTAACCAGCAATCATCCTCTTAAGGTGAGGATTCAACACAAGCCAGAATTCACTAAACTATAACGCTGGATTACACATTGTAGAACCAGTTGTATGAACATTGGCGAAGAAAAATACAAAAGCTCAAAGAACTTGTAAAATAGCATACAATAAAAAAATAAATAAAGTTACATAACTTAAAAGAGAGGACAGTGGAAAAATATATATTTCCTGACATAATTGCTCTGACAAACCTCAGAAACCAGTAGACATTGACGTATTGGCTTCCAAGGCGAACGCTGTTTAAGTTGTTAAATCTGCAGCTGTAGATGTTAAGAAGGATGTTTAGAAATAGATTTGTGTGGGATGCTCTTTTTCAGTTGTTGTTGCACAAACTTAAAGAGATCGCTGGAAGGCCGAAACGAGTTATGCAGGTGGAGGTCAAACGTATATGCTTCTCAACCTGGCAACCCAAATGTTTATCTGAATCGATGAAACTTTAACAGTTACCAAAAGACAACTTAAACACAATGTGGTGCATATATGCTTTTCCAACCTACCCGGACTCCTGCAGCGTCTATAAGAAGCTGTTTTTTCTTTCGCTGCTCTGTATTTTTGCAAGATTAAAGATTACTGGAGCGTTCATCCAGTTGCTATTTTTGTTGAAAAGCGGGGGGGAATCCCTCTTTATGCCAAGTATAATTCTGTGACTGCTGTTGACTTTATAATTATTGCACACTGACATTAAAGTAATCACATAATGAGACATTCCTGCTCTGCACTTCCTCAACGCAGCTTTATAGAATCTTACAGCGCAAAGGGGGGGGAGGTTGGAAAAAAAAAAAAAGAAATGTCTGAGTGTGTGTGTAGCCTCAAAATATTGCCTATGCATCAAGGCCACTGTCACGGCGCAAGATATCGACCAATGTTTGATTAATGACGGTGGCTAGCTCCACTGCAATCATCTCTCATCCTCTGATAATCACGGTCTCACTTGCCCATCTGTCTGCTCTACTTTCAAATCACACCATCTACCTGCCAACCTGTCTGCAACCGGAGCTCCGGTAATGATCCGATCTGCCCTTGTTTCTTGGTGTAAAAATAGTCAGATACATAATTAACATCATCGCTCATAACAGCTCCAATAACTGACTGTCTTAGGGGGGGATGAAGGATGAAGGTTTGGCTCATCCGAAGGCAGAATGTTGTTAGTCCAAAAACTACTCAATCATCCCGTCTTTACACTTCCTGCATGGCAATTGGACGCTTGCCAAACACTGCTGCAGTTCTTTATTTGCACTCAATTTAGAAGGTTTGGTGCCCAGGCTGTGGTGTACTATGTGTATATTGCGCGTCTCGCCTCTTCCGTCTCCCTTATCGCCGCTCCTTTTCTGTCTCTCCCATTTCCTCGGCTTTTTCTCCGCCATTTGTCCGTTCCTCTGTTTGTCATCCATCTGCGGCTTCACCACAGATTCCTCCTTATCTCTTTCTTCTTTCGTCTTCTAAAAAAACCCCTCTACCTTCTCCCTCTCCCTCCCTCCTGTCTCTTATTTCATCTCCTTCTTCTTGCCTCTTGAATCATGGTTTTACTTGACAGTCCTCGCTGGCCGTTAGTCAGTCTAGGTTGGGAGGTTACGGGGTTCACTGTGCTTGAACGGAGACGGCTAAGGTCCTCGTTGCAGAGGCTTCCACCGGCAGACGTCCTGAGCCGGCTCATTATTTGTCGCACAGCCAGCGACGGCCTTCACACACACACATACAAAATGAAGTTATGAAGCTCAACAATGACATGACTGACTCATTAAAATCTGAAAACTCGGTCTGGGAATCCATCACTGAAGCCACAGGTGGCGTGGAAAACATACAGGACTGCTTATTCTGCAGCGTTGTGTCTTTTTTAACATTAAAGAGGGATTTTAGCTGTGCGGTCAGCAGGCTTGTTACAGCCCGCTGCCTGTCTTTACCGACTTCTCTCCTCTCTGAAATTTACATTTGAAGGCTTCGACTCCTTAATGATGCCGCGGAAGTTGGGTTGCATCCGGCTTTTCCCTCCACGCTGCACAAGTTTGTATCCCAAATGTAATTCCAGCTGATGAAACATAGCGCGGTAACGTAGATGGAATCCTTCACTGTATGCAAAAAAAAGCATAAAAGGAGACAAAAGGCTTCCCAAAGCAGATGCATACGGCTGTGCGTTTGACTGCAGCGTCACCCGAAATTAGAAAACTTGCATTTTCTGTGATTCTGTTTGTTTACAGCATGTTTTCAGCAGAATTGACTTGTCGAGCCTGGCGGGGGATTCCAGTAAATCTGTGGTGTTTTCAGTCACTTGTTAGAAATGTGTCAGCTGAGCCTGGGCCTGGCAAGACCTTGCTTGGCCCTTTTGCTGAATAGCTGCCCGTCACCTCCTCCCCGTCTCTCTCTCTCTCCTTTATGCTCCTCTACCGCACGTCCAGCGCCGACTTCACCATCTGATAGTGGTCCAGCGAGTTCAGCAGAGCCCCGGCTTGGAGAGAAACTTCTCCGAACAAAGGATGGAGCAGTGACCTGGCATTCCACTGCTGAGGAGCAACTGCCAAGCTCACTGATTGAAACCTCCCCTCAGCCAGCTCTCCATCCTCCTCCTGCCCCACTACCCCTCACCCCTTACTCCAGCTACCTCCTGACTGCTGCAGGGACGCATACAGAGGCGTCACCGAGCAAGGCAAGAGAAAACAGAGAAGGCAAACTCTCCATCAAAATGCGAACGGCGCTTGACTCTCCCGAGCACACACACACAAACAAACCTGCCTGCTGGAGAGCTTGGCACACACTGACCTGACCTTATGGTCCAGGGTTCATGTGCTCTTTGACAAACTGCAGCTCCAAAGTTTCTCCTCACCTCCAAAGTGTGTGGTACGGAATACCAATAAGGATTAAGAGTGGCGTGCCGTCACAATCCCACCGAGAGTTCTTCTATTAACAACAGAAGGGTCATAGTGACGGAAAGGAAAATTATTCACACGCCTCATCATTTCGTTGTGATGTTGTCACCTCCGCGGCGAAGGTTTTGTTATTTTAAAACCCACTTGAAGGCCGTTTTGTAATTTCATCTGTATCGGTGTGGAATATTCACAACAAACAGAAGACCTTGGTCTCGTTGAACCTCTGCTTTGTGACTAATTTAATCGTTTACCTGCTGCTGATTTACTACAAATTCATCCTGTGACTATTGGGTTTCTCAGAAGAACTATTATAACCTGTCTAACACAGCGGTCCCCAACCACAGGGCCGCGGACCGGCACCGGGCCGTGGGTCATTCGGTACCGGGCCGCACAGAAAGAATAAAAAAACGTTTTATTGGTTTGTTGTTTTTTTGGGCTGCAGGGTGGCGCAGTTGGTTAGCACTGTTGCCTCACAGCAAGAAGGTCGCCGGTTCGAGTCCCAGTGGGGGCACCGGAATCTTTCTGCGTGGAGTTTGCATGTTCTCCCCGTGCAGCGTGGGTTCTCTCCGGGTTCTCCGGCTTCCTCCCACACGGTCCAAAAACATGTTGAGGTTAATTGGTGATTCTAAATTGTCCGTAGGTGTGAATGTGAGTGTGCTTGGTTGTCTGTCTCTAAGTGTAGCCCTGTGATAGACTGGTGACCTGTCCAGGGTGTCCCCTGCCTTCGCCCTGAGTCAGCTGGGATAGACTCCAGCTCCCCCGTGACCCTAATGAGGATTAAGCGGTGTATAGATGATGGATGGATGGTTTGTTTTTATTTCCAGGAAAGTCTGCGGGGTGTTTTATGTTGAAAAATGACGAGCTCGTCTTCCCGTTACTTCCGTCTGTGCTTGTTTCCTACACTTGACTGTCAGGTTTCATGCCCCACCCAGAAAAGTAAGTCGTCAGTTTAACCACCGCCGAAATGAATTTAAAAAAGAAACGTTTCAGGAGAGCTTCTATGAAAAGTGGGAGAGACTCAATGGCAAGGCAGAAGAAAAGTAAACACATATTACAAGTAATTTTATTTGTTTATGACACTTCTTAATAGTTAAAACGATTGTTTTGTTGTTATGTGCGCGATGACCGGTCCGTAGAAAATGTTTAAAGCCGGTCCGTGGTGCAAAGGAGGTTGAAGAACGCTGCTCTAACATACATTGTGCGGCTGTATAAATCATTGCAACGGCTGTAGATTCCAATTTGGAAACAGTTGTTGGAGAACATCGAGTCCAATTTCAAATCTGCAGCAGTTGGAGAGATTGGAAAGAGTCCATGACATTCCAGTTTGTCCACTTCATCGCTCCAACTCCGCAATCCCGTCACCAGACAGGCTGTTGACGCCGGATGCTTCTCCAACACCCCAGATTGTAGTCAATGACAACAGTTTTTGAACATTCGGTCGTGTGTTCCAAAGAAGGGACGACGTGACAGGATAAACTGTGGTCTCCGTCCAGTAGCCTGACCTCCGTTCCACATTGCTTCGGTGCCATTTCAATGTAAACCGTTGGCTTCCAGTTTAAACACAATTCCTGCTCAGGATGCAATGTGACAGCAAGTATGTGAGATAAAAGTCTGCATGAGCCCAACATTTAAAAGAATGAGCTCAACCATTACTGTCATATTCTTTTTGTTGTGTTTGACCTCTACTTAACCCCGACATGATCTCTTCAGATTAAAATCGCTGTTTCTACACAGCTGTAGAAACACAACCCGACGTAATATTTTACCGTTAAAATAGACGTGCTTGCTTTCATTAATGCCCGACGTACCCACCTCTCTCTGACTCGCTGTCTTCTCTCCACAGAGCAGTCTGACGCACACACAGGAAGACGCTTTGTTCTGAGGTAAATTGATGTTTTTGGCCCAGTATTACTCACAGCGTGTCACCGTGCGTAGTGACAGAGACACGGGGACCGATCGCTCCTCCGAAAAATGCATTTTAATAGCCTGGCAGTGGCCCAAAATTGAAAAAAGCATCCCAAACCCTGACCTGAAACCTGATACATCGTTGGGACTCGTTAGGGATGGGTAGAGTAGCAGGACTCTGAAATAGATGAAAAACAAGAGTGGCAGCGGTTTCTTGAATTGTTAGATACATTTCTCTCGTGGAATCTGCCGCTGTATTTTATCACATCGTTTCTTTGTGTCTCTCTTGAACATTTCCTTTATGTCATAGCTGTCACTCTCTGTTGTCCCCAGTAAATAAGTCATACATGCTATAAATGGCAAAAGGCACCCAGGACAAATTATGTTTGAATTATGTTGTAAAGATTAAAAGAAGGTTGACATTCTCACTCAACTTGTCTCAACCTGGTTTTGTTATGAGGTTTGGACGTAGAAAAGGATGAAACTACAGTCGTAACTTGATAATCCGACCCTTAACAATCCGACAGGTTTTTAGGAAAACGGAACGGAACCCATTAAAACAGTCTTAACATACCGACAGCCTTGGATTCTGACTCCGACATGACGTTTTATGTCACCAATCAGGATGACGGCGTATTATCTGACTGAACAATCCCACAGATTGGCTACGTTCACACTGCAGGACTTGATGCTACATTTGGATTTTATGTGAGTTTCCAGTTCAATGCGACTTGTATGTGATCTGCTGTGTGAACTTCATACGACCCAAAAGTGTCCCGCATGCGCAGAAGAGGACACGACGACGTCACACGCAGCGAGCGTGCTCAGTGTTTATGGAAGTAAACATGGATGGTAACGGTGGAGCGTATCTGCCACTCCCCCACCACCACCGATGGTGGAAACAGAAGTGTGAGCGTTAACTAAACTAGCATCAGCAGCCAAGTACTGCCTGTGTGTTCTGACCACTTCCACCCTGTCGGAGCGCTGCCCCGGGGTGGAAGTGACCAGAGTGTGCACAAGCGCACCTCTCAATTAAGTGTGAAATCCAGCGATGTGTTCTAACAATACACTAGTTATTACAACAACTATGAACAATAAATATTAACAACAATGAGCCTTCCAGCATCAAGCCCTCCTTGTATCTGGACCTCCGTCTTGACAATCCGACAGCCTTGCTATCCGACATAAAAGAAGGTTTTACATTTAGTGCCGGATTATCGAGTCACGGCTGTACACTATCATTTGCACATGCTCACTGCAATTTAGGCCGTACTCAGGAAAAGCAATCAATGTGCACATCAGTCTGACTTGCACCAGATAAATGTTGTTAGCATGCAGCCAAAACTTCAGCTGCCGCTGGTTGAAGTTGCTCGAGTGTCGCAAACAGTTTTTATGTTTTTTTGGTCCCTTTAACTAGAAAAAACCTGTGTTTAGCGGAAAGGTGACACTGCTTGCGTTCGCCGAAGAGAAGGTGCAGCATATGGACCCTACGTTACAATACCTGCTGCAAAAAACGTGTGGGCGTTCAGATGTGTTGCAGTTTGTCTGTGGGAGTTTGTCAGTCTCACAAACAAAACAGTTTAAGACCATCTGCCTTGTTAATGGGGGAGCGCGGTGCCAGTCGATGCTTTGATAGCAACCTTTGAAACTATGGACATCTGTGTGCGGCGTGAAGTGTGCGCACGCTTGCGTACGTGTGTGTGCGCGCGTCTCGTTGGGCGAGATGGCTCCATCTGTTTGCATTGTTTCCCTTCCTTGATTGCTTCACTTCCAGCAAACTTGTATTCTGGGACTATTTTATTTTGGCGCACACACACCCACGCGTGCATACCTGGGAGGAGGCTTTGTGCGCGTACACACATGTATACGGATACACAATGAGAGCTGAGTGACATTTCCTGCTGAGTACAGTAGATCCACAGATGTGTGTTTGGGGGGAAATACAACACAAATAGAAAACTTCTAAAAAGGCCAGCGATTGTTTTTGTTTTAAAAAAAAAGCGTCTTTGTCTTCTGTACAAACTGCAGAAAATTTGCGGATGATGGAAGATTTTCCAAACTCCATAATTACACAGGTTGCCGAGAGGCCTAATGTTTAACAAGACAACAGAATTACTTTTTGTTTATTATAACTAAACTGTTGTTTCATCTTCAAGCAAGATTTCCTTTTTTTTTTTTTTTTTAATGTAATCCTTTATTCTGTCACTTTGTCTTTTCTTTGCTGGGTTTTTCCAACGCTTGTGTTTGTGTGTGTTTTTGTGTGTGCACTGGGGTGTCATGTGCTGCGATATCAGTGTGTGTGTGTGTGTGTGTGTGTGTCGGGCTTCTGGGACCTGAGAGACGTAAGGCAGAGACAGGGGCCAGAGGTTAATAAACACACACATATGCAGAATCGCACATTCATACACGCAGGGATGGGGAAACACTCACCAGACACCAGGGGAACGCATTCACATGTCACTGTTTCCCTTTTTGTTTTTCACTCAGACGTCGTAATAAAAGCATTGAATAATTAGATACTGTAAATCCTTAAGTCTTCAACTGAACAGAGGTGCTTCTCGTTGTGATGCGTGGAACATATACTGGAACCTGTGGAGCGCTCACAGACATGTACACGTGTATCATAGCGCGGCACGTGTTTTGACCCCAGGGCCGGCGGTACGAGAGCGGCTGGGGCCAGGAGGGACTTCACTCTGTCTCTGTTCATATTATTCAAAAGAATAAAGCTTTTTTTTTTTTTTCTCCCCCCCTCAGTAAATTGAAATTCCAAACAAAATGCCTATTAAGAGCTAAGAGACCTCCCTGGAGGAAAGAGCGCTGGCATTTAACATGCAGACCCAGTGTTTAGCTTCAGTCCTTTCAAAAAAGCAACACAGCCAAACCAATCTCCCTGAGAACGGCACAGCAAATTTCTCGTGGATGAGTTTCGGCTGGAGCCCAGATATACAAAGTGAAATGAAGGCTTCATGGTTTATCAAAGCAGCCATAGTGTTTATTCTACAAGAAGCAAACACACAGGCTGCTTAATAACACCGGCAGAGGATATTTCCTCCGACACATACACAAGAGAGCTACTGTATAGTGAAAGTTACACCGACGGGCCACAACATTAAAACCACCGTGCAGCTTCGCCTCATGCCACGAAAACAACTCTCGCCCGGCATCGACTCCACCGAGATCTCTGAAAGCGTCCTGCAGTATCAGGCGCCAAATATAGGTCCATGTGTAGGGACTTGTTTTTCCAGCACATCCCACAGATCCTCGATCGGATTAAAATCTGGGGAATTCCGAGGCCGAGTCCACAGCTTGAACTCTAAGCAAGATAATCAACGTTAGTCACTCCTCCTGACATAATGTTTCGGCTGATCTGCGATCCAAAATGCTAGATTTTGCACGGCAATAACCACTCAAACGGCGTTAAAACCTGCTCACACGCACATGTGCTCCTGTCCGATGGCAGTTTCAGTGTTAAACCGCAGGCTGTGTCAGACTCAAGACATTCGGTAAACAGCGGGGTCGTGACCGTGTCATGCGTCTCGCTATGTTAATCCTCTCAGGGGTCAGCATTAGCATTTTTAAAAGACTTATTTGTGCAGAACAATGAGACAGTCACTGCGGCGGGATTGCCAGGAGTTAAGACAGCTGGACGCATAGAAAACACATTGTGAGGTGGATAAATGTGTGAGAGTCAGCGGGATTTTCTCTGTGATCTGTGTAGAAATTTGAGCTACTGTGTTTTCGTCAGTTTGTTCACAGTGTGTTATGGGTTTAGAGCGCTAACATAGCCGTCCATGAGGGAAAATGTCTTGATGAACCTGTTGATGAAGTCAGTTTCATGCTTGAAGTCAACATTGATTTCTCACTAAGACCCCACTTTGTAAAAATATTAAGTTCCAAGCTGCTGAAACTGTATTAATGCAATGAGAGTTACCATTTACAGTAAAGGCAGTTTGCAGATCTGTTAAAATAACTTTCCCATTGTGCTATCCATCCATCCATTATCTATACACCGCTTAATCCTCACGAGGGTCATGGGGGGCTGGAGTCTATCCCATCTGACTCAGGGCGAAGGCAGGTTCACCTGGACAGGTCACCAGTCTATCACAGGGCTACACTTAGAGACAGACAACCAAGCACACTCACATTCACACCTAGAATCACCAATTAACCTCAACATGTTTTTGGGAGGAAGCCGGAGAACCCGGAGAGAACCCACGCTGCACGGGGAGAACATGGAGACTCCACGCAGAAAGACGCGAACCGGCAACCTTCTTGCTGCGAGGCAACAGTGCTACCAACTGCGCCACCCTGCAGCCCCCATTGTACTAATCAAAGAAAATTAATCCAGGTGGCACTACACTACCTACAAATCCTACAAGTGTATTTTTATTTCAGTAACAGCATGTGTGTGGCATCTTATTGTACATCTCATGCAACATTAGCATTACAGAGGATGTTTACTTGCCAGTATAAATACCAACTCTGAGGCGCAGTCGTGCTCAGTAAACGCTACCTATCTGCCTCCCCTCTCGTGTCATTGCTCTGAGAGGGGTTGCATTTATTCTTTGCCTATTTATTTGATGTTGATGAAAGAGTGGATCAAATCCAATCACATCAATCACATCAAAGGCCTCCCGTGTAACGTGAGGAACGGCACACACACACGCGTGTACGTATGGGCACGCTGGCGCACAATCTCGTAAAGCTTTATAGTTTGATCAGCGCCCTGATCTTGAGGGAGACTTATCTTACCCCTTTTCAGAGGAATGTGAAATATCTAATGGAGACAGCGTGCTTGTCAGCAGTATCTCCAGACTCCACTGGCATTCTCTGTGACTGCACTAAATGCAGAGAGTGCATTCACCGAGACAGCAGGAAGGAGTATAACTTTATGGTCTTTAACTGCTACTGTCTGTCTTTATCTGGGGGTCAAAGTCATGCTGTCTTTCCTCCGGCAGCGCCGCACTCATTGCGCCGTCTCTATCTCGGTGTCCTCCATCTCACATCTCTCTCTCTCTCTTCTTTCACACGTACAGTAGATAGTAAACATACTGAGAAAGGAGCATTCAAGCTTCCAAACAGGGAGAGAATGGGGTCAGACGCAGGGCCGACTTAGCAGAGAGCGCTCTTTATTTCCCACAGGTCAGCTGATGCTTTCTCTCCGCTATCATGGGCTTTTCGCCGCTCCCAGCCCACCACCATCACCACCACCACCACCACCACCGCCACCACCGCTGGACGGACAGACGTGCGAGTGTCTGTGTGTGTCTGATGCGACAGGCATGACGAACATGATACATCTTATCACATGCTTCTCCTTAGCGGATTAACAGGCAGGCTTCCAACAGCATTTATGCCAGCGCTCCTGTGGGGACTGGCTTTGTGCAGGCAACGGGAAAATTCAATCACTGCCTAAAGGATAGGAACGGGTGGAATGAAACGCTACTTTGGTTCCATTTCCGTGTTAACCGCTGTTTTTCAAGGCTGCAAATGAGGACAGAGAAGGGAGAGCTGGAGTGCAACTTCTCAATCTGTCCCACTCATATTTCAGACTCTCTTTGTCGGCGGCGAGGGGGGGAAGAAGATTGTAGCAGGATGGATTTAAGGAGATGGATCATCGAGACGCATCTGGTGTCTCAAAAGATCTCACGATAAACTAGTTTCTAAAGTTTGTACAGGTTTAAATCCACATCGCCACTGTCGCTTATAAATCTTGATATAGAATCTCATCCAGACGGCTTTTCCAGATATAAAAAAAAAAAAAAAAAACCCGAGAAAACTTATTTCACGTCAGACTAAATCCCAACAGTGAGTACAGTATGGACGGTAAATATATATGCAACACGGCAGTTGAAACGTGATCTTAAATTATACCGACTATGCTTTTACTAGTTTGCCTTTTTTGGTCACAGCGCAGCAATAATAAGTCATTTTCCCATGAATTTAAAACTGGTAAAATGTAATTCAAGAAAGCTGGATCTTCTAAGGGCCTTTCATTGCCACGCTATTATCCCTTTTTTACAAGCTGGACTTTTATATCACCTGCCAGCTTTTAAAGATTCTCTCCATTTTCCATTTGCACCGCAAGAAGAAGAAGAAAAAAAGTTAATGATGTGTTCATATTTTCAGACAACATGCGGTGAAAAGAGATCCAAAA
This sequence comes from Stegastes partitus, assembly GCF_000690725.1. Lineage (NCBI taxonomy): Eukaryota > Metazoa > Chordata > Actinopteri > Pomacentridae > Stegastes > Stegastes partitus. The sequence goes on along the minus strand of NW_007579631.1, from coordinate 63,054 downwards.
TGTGATACTATTAGTGAAATACGGGGGTACTTTGAAAGATAAAATTAGACAGGCTATACACAAAAACAGATACCTTGAAAGAAAGCTGTGTGTGTGACAATGTGTGTGACATTATGCTGCCTACTTGGAGTGTCTACACTATACTAGACATCTGTTCATGCATTTATGCCTCAGAGGATATTACCGCGTTGATAGGTATCTCCTAGAAACATCTGCGTGGAAAAAAAAAAAACCCCAGCCCTGTCCCAGGCTCAATAACACAATTGTCAAATACACTCGAGCACGGCTTGCCAGGCTTGCCAAGATCCAAAGGGAAGATCCCGATGTCTTAATTTGATCGCAGTATTACCTTCGCCAGTGCAAGTAAAATGAAAGCAACGGTCAGGAAAATGCAGTCTCCAGAAGCCTTTTCAGCACAATGTGTTCATTATATTTGTCTCCGCTGACGTTGCTTTGCTTTGTTTGATTGCCGTGGTGTTTGTAAAAAAAATAGATCTATACATTCGCGGGAACTGGCGATCCGTTCTTTAGTGGATTTGACAGTTTTTGTTATCGAGCCCGAGGTAACGGCATCTCTGAAGACAACCGTTTACACATGTAGATGTCAGAAAAGAAGCCAATAACTGTCAACATTTTAATTATCCTCTGCATTAACTGTCGCCATAGGTGACATTAACAATATGTTGGTTTTTTTAAAGGTATGGTGGAGAATGCATGATGGCGCCTTTAGTACGTGTAACTCAGACCTGATTACTATGTGCTTTACTGCAAACTTGTGTTGAAACCCTGCTTCTTGAAGATCTTAGTTTTCTGAAGTACCATCAGTCAGAAACCAATTAGCAACATTAAAACCCCAGACAGGTGAAGTGAATGACATTGATTATCTCATTACAACTGTCAAGAGAAATGTCTGAGGCAGCAGGTCACCAGGGAGTTATTAAAGATGATGTGATGGAAGCAAGAAAAATAAGCAAATATAAGGATCTGAGCAATTTTGACACCAGCCAGATTTGGATAGAGTGTCACAGCTGAAACAGCAGGACTTGTGGTGTGATCCCAGTATGCAGTGGGTAGGACCTACCAAAAGTGGTTCAAGGAAGGACAACCACTGAGTTGGTAGCAAGGTCACAGGTTCCTAAGATTCTTAGATTGGCACTGAGAGCAAAGGCTGGTCCAGTCAAAGAAAAAAAAATCCTTAATCCAGGCTATGATAGAAATGTACACACTGCCTGCTTTGTATCAGGCTGTAGACTGACTAGAGTGTGCATGAGGAACCCTGTCCACCCCGTAAGCACCTACAATGTCTATGCGAGCAGTAGAACTGGACCCTTGGAGTCTGGCGCCTTGTGGACAACTGGATGTGTTTGTGTCATTTACCTGGGACAGAAATGGCCGGAGGCATCATCCGGAAAAGGCAAGCGGATTGAGTTAGTGTGATACTCTGGGTAATGTTCTGGTATGTCTATGCATGTTGCTTTGACATGTGCCACCTACCTAGACATGTTTGCAGATCACGTATACTTCTTCATGGTAACCATCTGCCCAAATGGCAATGACTTCTCGTCACAATGTATGAGGGTACTTCAAAAAGTTCTTGGCCTTACCAGGAAACAAGGGGCGTAACTCCCACTTTGGGACATAACTGTATCCTATAAAGCCTCATACCACTGTCTACAAAAACTCAAATGTTAGAACCATTAAAAAAAAAAACCAAAAGGACAATGCATCTGTCCACATGGCACAGATGGTAGGAGGTCAAATGTGGCTTTGAACTCTTGACCCACACATCTGTCTTCTATTTGTTTCACGAACTGAAATCCCACTGGCATGGTCGCCATTTTCATTGAAATGATGGTCCAAGCTGTTGGATTTTCTGGAAGTTTAAGATGTGAGCTTCGTCTTGAAGGTACAGTGAACATCAGTCGACGTAAATGTTGAAAAATAATGCAAGAACAATCCTTCCCCTGTGACATTCTGTGATGAGGCCAATAACTTTTAGAAGTACCCTCATAATAAGCCGCAAAAACCCATTTAGGACTGGTTTTAGAAACATGACAGGTCCAATGTGTTGACTTGGCCTCACGATTCTGCAGATCTCAATCCAATCCAGGACCCATGGGATGTGCTGGAAACACGAGTCCAATCTATTGAGGCCCCATCGCGCAACTTACAGGACTTGGAAGATTTGCTGCAAACGTCTTGGGGGGGCCAGACACCACGGGGCACCTTCAGAGACCGAGTCCAAACTTTGACAGGTCAGAGCTGTTTTGGTGGCCCAAGCGGTGGCTGGCACAACATTAAGGCAGGTGGTTTTAATGTTGTGATCGGTGCATATATCCCCGAGCGCTGCTGAATGAGTAATGCGTGTACGTGTACTTGAATGTGAATATTCGCATGAATGCTCCGGTGCTTGTATACCTCTGTGTGCTGTGAGTGTTTGTGTGTCTGACTGCTGTGGGACTCTGAGGGGGAGAAAGACAGTGAAAGGGAGTGATAGAAAAAGAGAGAGAAAGAAGGAAAAGAGAGCAGCAGCAGCAGGGGGAGGAGAGGAGAGGTAAACTAAAGCTGCATGACGAGTACATCAGGGCACAGAGCCCCGACCGGGAGCGACAGTCCAAACACAGATACACCGTGTCCAAGCAGACAGTGAGGGGTAGAGGAGATTTCCCTGCGGAGGCCGGCCTGGGATGCTGGACACCTCAACACACATGAATACACACTCGGACGTTGGGCTGGCACTTAAAATAAAAGCAGAAACAAGCGATCACATATGCATATAATGTGTTCAAACGCACATAAACAGATGCGAGCTGCGAGTGTTTGGAAGAAGTGATGGTATTTTTTGCATCTCAGTGGGCTGGATTTTTTTTTTTTCCTTACACCTTGAAATGTAAAGTTGACTTCCACCTCCCATCAGCATTTTAAGTCCTGACCAGAATACACAGTGCATATAAGGAGACTAGAGGTGAGCGTTGTCCTGCCCCCACCTCAATACGCTATCACTGTCAAATTCCCCTCACGCACGTACTCTTTCTTCACTGAGGCAACAGAGAGGAAAAAAAAGAAGAGGAACAAACATCAGTGGTGAGACAGGAATATTGGATATGTGCATGATGCCTAGAGCTTGCAGCAATCCCTTAAGATAGGCAATGTGAGGAGAAGGCATGATGTGGTCTGTGTAAATGTGTTTTTTGCTTTCTGAGACATGTTCTGATTGACATATTTAATACAAGTCCTGTGATGATTCTGTGCACGTGATGCCAAAGACAGACAGTTGAGTAAACACTGTGGCTTCACTGCTCCCAAAAACATGACGAATGAAATAAATGCTAATTACCAGGAGAAAATGAGGAGGGGGGGGGGGGATCTATTTATACTTCCTCTTCCTTTTGAAAGACTACTTTTCATTGTACTGAATAAAAGACGGCGGAATGGGAATAGACAATAGGTGTGACTGACAAGGAGATGAAACAGTTCATTCTGGGGCGTTAAAATGACAATATTTCAATGTGACAGAAAGGAGACCGTCGTCGAAGAAGAGAGCTAACAGCTATCACTTGAAAAGACTTGTTGTAAAGTAAAATCTTACACTTATAATGTACTGTCATCCACCCACAGGGACGAGAGGAAGAGATAAAGAAACATTTCTCGAGCCGTGCGACCAATCTATTGTCTCTGATTGGCAAGCGTTGTCCCTCAAGGTTAGTTCTCGTAATGTGTGGGTGGAACAACCAGCGAGGTACCTAAGTGGGTCTTGTGTAGTTGATTTCGAGACAGTTCTATTACTGACGTGTCACGCTTTTTTTTTTTTTTTTTTGAACCCGTCTGAGTCCGCGAGCAGATGGCGGTGACGGAGATTTATTTTCGGTCCAAAATAGTCGGCTAATTTGTTCGCGAGGCCTTCCTGCCGTCCTCCTTTGATCCTGTGTTTTCCCACCAAAATAAAAGCTCAATTGTTGATTAACTCATTTGTTAATTTGGCTAAAATTATATGCAATTAACTGCAGAGTATACAGATAACACCTTCCTCTGTTCTGGGAGAGAAAGCAATTTTTTTAGCGATGGCGAGGAAAATATTTGGATCCGCCATGTTGTCTGCTGATAATGTAATGCGCTCGGGATGAACTTTTTAAAAAAGACGACTTTGCGAGCTGCAGCAGTTTTGAAATACGCTGATAATAATGCAGCCACAGGACGACCGGTGCACATGGTTATATATTCCATATGTGTTCCCTGGGTTTAACTGTACTCGCTATATTTTGTACACTCTGTGGAATATGGCCCAGCTACTGGCGATGACAAGTGCACACCAATCGCACAAAGTGGCTACAAAGGCTGAATTTTAATTTCGGGGGTTGAACTGTTACTTTGATAACCTCCAGGATTCCCGAGCCGCACTTAGAGGACCCTTGAGGCCCCCGCAGAGGTCAGCAGCTAAAAGGTTATGGCAGAAAGGGTACGTCGGTGTCATGAATGTTAATAAGTAAATACGATTTTTATTTTTTTCTGATCTTAAATCGGGGTCAGAGGTTACGCCCGGGGTTAAGTTTAAAAGGTCGGTAGGTTACAATCGTTATTTTTTTGGTTCAGCTCACAGACGTTTATTCATTCTTTGTGTTCTGCTCACACGAGAGACTCGAGAGGAGGACATTTAAATTCTGATACTAATCAAAGGAATGAGGAAAGTCACTTGAGGGGCAAACCAGATGCTCTGAGTCGAGCACTTCTTTTCTGCGGTTGCGTTAATAAGTCTAAAGGAAACTGCGGTATGGATCCGGCTTTCTTCGACACAAAGCGTGTATTCAAGACTGGCAGGACCGGGGAGGAAGTAGTGCTACTTATGCCAATCAATTATATTTTTATTGACCAGAGAAACTAGGGCTTGTCAATGCACTCTCTCTGATTAGCTAACCTCATCATTGATAGTATGGGCTATTGACTGAGAGCATCAGAGTGCTCATCATAAGGGCCATAAATGAGAGAAGGTGTCTCTGGGACATTGATCCTTGTCTCTCGGGGGCACCGGGGTGCCGTTAACAGTAGGAGGATAAAATCTTTCAACTGAGCTTAAAGCTGGAGTAGGTAGCTTGAAAGTCTCTATACTGTATTGTAAGAAAAATTCTTGATGCCTCATTGTGTTTGATTTGCAAGCTTCTTTTTCCCCACACAGAACTGTCTCAGCTCTATACAGACTGGAGATCTTCCTATCCAAGATCACTAATGCCACTCTACCAAACTGCCCTCTTGCTCTTTTGAAAAACCTTTAGTAGCTTTTTTCTTGTTGTTTTTGTTTGTCAAATAAATGTAATATTTTGTCTTTGCAGTTAAAGAATTAGTTTGGACACTTAAACCATTTCAGTAACAAGCTACAGAGTCAAACAGTTTGACTCTGCAAAGCCCTGTAAAAGTCCCTCTCAAGGCAGAGAGTCACAAACGTGCACTCGAGCACGAACCCTGTTGTGTTTGCTTTGGAGCAGAACATCTCCTCGACCATATATGAAGCCTTTGTGCACAGAAACAGCTCAACCGATCTGAATGGGAAAAAAAATACTCCAGTTTCTCTCCAAAGTCAAATGATAGAAATCTGTATGTGTGTCGTACTTCATGGAAAGAATCAAAGGTGATTTTTTAAAAATAGATGAAAAGAAGAAGTTTTGGTGAGGGCTGCGAGGTGGCTCGGTGGTTAGCATTGTTGCCTCGCAGCAAGAAGGTCGCCGGTTGATGCCCTGGTGAGGAAACCCGGGATCTTTCAGCATGGAGTTTGCATGTTCTCCCCGAGGGATGGTTTAAAAAGTATGTTTAATGAGAACAGTCGACTAAGTAGAGACTAAAGTATTCCAACAAACAAAAAGGGAAATTTAACATCAAAACTGTCGAACTTCTATCCTCCATAGATGCCGACAGTCAAACCCACTAGTTGCTATAAAGACTTTTTTCAAGTTTTGGATCAAGTTTTCAAAATGTGTTCCTTTTTTCTTCCTTTGGCATTTTGTGTCTCATTACCTCAATATATGGGTTCGCTAATTTGTAAACAGTCACAGTTTGTCCAGAAAAGTGGCTGTATTGCTTTCAGCGCCGTCTGCAGCACATGCAGCAGAGGACGGTGCGGAGTCAAGCGGTGTCTTCACAGTAAGCTGCCAACTCGTTTGTGAAATCCATATTACGTGGCTGATATATGGGCTGCGAGGTGGAGCGGTGGTTAGCGTCGTTGCCTCGCAGCTAGAAGGTCACCGGTTGGCGTCTCGGTGAAGCCCGGGATCTTTCTTTTTAAAAATATATTTTTTGGGCTTTTGCCTTTATTTAGAGCAGTAGAGAGAGACAGGAAAGGGGGGAGAAGAATGGGGAGAGACCTGCAGCAAAGGGTCAAGAGCGGGATTCGAACTCACAACCGCTGCATTGGGGACTGTAGCCCCTGTTCACCCGCTCAACTAGGTAAGCTATAGGGGCGCCCACCCGGGATCTTTCTGCGTGGAGTTTGCATGTTCTCCTGTAGCGTGGGTTCTCTCTGACTTCCTCCCACACAGTCCAAAAACATGTTGAGGTTAATTGGTGGTTCTAAATTGTCCGTAGGTGTGAATGTGAGTGTGCTTGGTTGTCTGTCTCTAAGTATAGCCCTGTGATAGACTGGTTACCTGTCCAGGTGAACCTGCCTTCACCCTGAGTCAGCTGGGATAGACTCCAGCCCCCCCGAGACCCTAGTGAGGATTAAGTGATGTATAGACAATGGATGGATGGATGGATGTTTTGGTGATTCATTTATGAGCAAATGGTGTTTTGTTTATATTTGTTTTTGGCATGGCTCCAGAATGCTTCACAAAGAAAGACTAATTTAAAAAAAGAGGCTTCAAATAATGAATGTCAGAAAAGAAAAGTTCAATGTGTGTTCTTCACAGCTACAAAGCCAAAGCTGATGGTATAGAATAATGGAGATGACTTAAAAAAAGAAATGTTTAGGATAAAAAGCTTTTTGGAATGTTCATTTGTGAGAAAATGCTGTTTTCGTCTTCGTCGTTACTCCAGAATATTCCACAAAGACAGAATCTTAAAAAAAGCTTAACTCAACAATAAACGCCTTGCCTCATTGATTCAGCAGGAACGCACAACTTCAAATAACGAACGGAGACGACAACAACTAATAAAAGATGTTTATCTATGACTGTTTGAAAGCCCATCGGGGTGGCAATTAGGTTTCTGATCACAAAACTAAAACTGATTTTTGATGCTTTTGATGCTTTAAAAGTTAAAAGAAAACCCGGATTAGATTTAAACCTGCTTCTAATCAGGTTTGACTGAAATGATTTAGTTAACATCTTGATGTTCTCAAAAGGTCCCCACTGGGCTCGCCGGTGTGCGTTTGTCTCTCGGAAGTATGTTTTGGATTCCGTTATTGATCTCCCATTACAGCAGTAGGTTCTCTCTTTCTTTCCCTTTGTTCAGCCGCAGATATAAAACACCTTCATGGTGACAGATATATAAGAAAGCGGCCGCTCCGGTGTATTTCACTGGAGTGTAATAGCGCGCTTTTAAACCAATCGAACGCAGCTCGGCACTCGGCGGTGAGGCTGCTACATCAGCTCAGTTGAATTTAAGAAATATTTATTGTTGTTTAGTTCGCATCTGAATACATGCCTATGATATTCACTTTAAAGCTGCCATATTTCTCCGGCGGTGGCGTAAAATCAATACTTTCTAAATAAACCTGAGTGGCGTCTCGGCCGAGGCGCGTGTTTGTTACGATGTCGTTCCGCCGGGCCCGTGAGTGTTTAAAAGGTCTGATGGAGAGTCATTCATCCAGACGTTTCAGACAGCCACCAACTTGCTGATATGAAATAGGGCCTCGATAGCTTGTTATCGACTGTTATGGTGTTTTATCATTTATTTTGATAAGTGAAATCAAATTCTGGACGCTGGCCATGCTGCTATTACCCACTGGAGGAGTGAGTGCACAGGTTTGTGTGGATATTAGAGTGAAACAAAGAGGAGAAAAAAAAAAGTGTAATGTCTGTTTGTTATCTGTTTTTTTAGGGGGGTGGATAAACCGAGTCTACAGCTCGAGGTCAGTATGCAGCCCGGGACAGAGGACAAGGCAAGGCTCGGCTGAATCCCTTAAAGATGTGATTAATGGCAATGGGCACACACACACACACACATATATATATATACACACACACCCTGTTTGCAATGCATAACTCAGTAGTAAGCCTCTTTCTGTGTTCTGTCACAAGAGATGGGGAGCAGAAAGCAGAACGGGGTGACTTTATAATCCCTGCTGTATTTATACTCCACCCTACTGACTTCTGCACTTCCCACCCTTCTTCTTCTTCTTCTTCTTTCTTTCTTTCCATTTCTTCATGATTTCTCTTCACTCGTCTACTATATACACATATCTGATCTTATCTGGCTTCAAAAAACCTAACCCGCTTTCATATATTGTATTTCACAATCTGTTTTTTTTATTATTCCATCAGGGCACCCTTTCGACTTTCTCATCTCCTATTTTTCCATCTCATTCTTCCAGGGGCTCTCGTTCTTGTTTCTATTTTTTTTTTTTATATTTCTTGTTTCTATTTTTTTTTTTTATATTCCATTGCTTCCTCCTTTCTCCTGTTTTTTTTTTTCTTCTACCCTTTACTTCTCTTAGAGTTATAGGGGAAGCACTAAGCTGAGAGCTAAAAGGCCTGTCTGGTAGGTTTCTCACTAAACACAGGACTTCTTTTTCCATCTGACCTATTCCGCCTCACAGCTCTTGTTTTTCTAAAAACGTCTTTTTCTAGTTTCCTTTCTTTTGTGGCTGTTTACTGATACGTATGTCGGCGCATATGTTGGCACACGCGCGTAACTCACAATAACGCTGATTAACAGGCAGGCACAAACTGAAAGAGAGAAGCTGGGAGGCGGAGGGCTCCTATAGTGAATGCAAGCAGCTTGAAGTGTGAGGACGGCGGCTGAGAAGGTGAAAACAGATTCTTCTTCTTCTCAGATGTCAAAATACTCCACCACAGAAAGTCTCCAATCTCATAGTGAGGAGGAAGACAAAAGAGAAGGCCAATTACAATAGGAAATATGAATATAAAAGACACAATAATCGACAAAATGCCACAATGTGCAGTACAATAACCTGATTGGCAAAAAACAACAACAAAAACAAGATTCATTTTGCAATAAGCCAAACCAGCAGACACCAAAGTGTACAAATATAAATTTAAGGCTCTGAATTGACGTGCTGAGGCCCACCAGTGTTCCTTTAACACAGCAAACCATTCAACAATATCATATTTTCATTCATTATACGACTTCGGACGCAAACATAACAACCTCACGATCCATCTTTAGAGTCTAGGTTGTTTTTTTTTTTTAACTTTCATTATTACACTGAATGCAAAGCAATTTGTTTTTACAGCCCACACCACTGTACCCAGTCAATAAAACCCCAAGTTTAACTAGTTTAACTAATTCCTTCTGGTATGGATTTAATTACTCGCTTTAAAAGTGTCCATAAAATCACCTAAAACATCAAAGTGCTGCAGTAGCACTGTGCTGCTGTTACAACTAGTAGATTATTAACACGATATTAAACTGCTGCCTCAGTCAGCGCCGCGGCTAAAACTCCAAGAAGTACTTTGTATATAGGAACTTGTGCATTTGTTTACTTCATGCTTATATTTTCCCCTCAGTGCAGCTGAAGCTCACTTTAGGATTCCACTAGTTTCTTCTGAAATCTTAAAAATTTGGACAAGCTGACAGTGGAACAGCTTAAATTGTCTTACATCAAAGTCCCGTTGCTAACTGTCGTTATTCATCAACAAGTTAATATGCAGACGTTAATGTGAAAAGGCAATATGCATCAGTGGCAAGAAACACATCGCTCTTTGTCCCTTATCATTTTTTATGATCTAATTTTCTGCCTTATTGATTTCTCCTCTTGCTCCCTCTCTTACAGCCTCAGCATCGTCTTCCTCCTCCTCCTCCTCCTCCTCGTCCTCCTCCTCTGGTACCGCACAGAAGTGCAGACAACTTAGACAACTTGTAAAACCCAGATAAGGAGGCTGAAAGCACATCCAGCTTTGACATATATAGGGTCATTTTTACAACCAGTTTATACAATCTTTGCCCTTTTACTCCTCCTCTTTATTCCGTCTCTTCACACGCTCACAAATTGGATGACAACTTTTACATGTTGAGTTTGACAGAAAGCGGTCGCGGAGGTCATTCAACAGCAATTTGCCGTGTGGGTGTGCACGCCTTTGTGCAAGTCTGAGGTGTTTAAAAGCCGCACACGCCGCCGCCATAAACACAACGGGAGGGAACACGAATGCCCCGTCGTGGATCTCAGAGCGACCGCCGCTCTGCGTGAGCTTTTTATTGGACGCTCCTCTGTTCTGTTGCACGGGAGGGAGGGAGAAGAGAGGGGAGACGGAGAGCGAGAAAGAGCAGGAGGGAGATTTACACATCTGCAGAGTAACGGGGTAACAAGCACTTAAGCTTGGGCATGGCCAGTGGAAGGGGCGCGGCCTTCTCTCGTTAACTTTAATAAAACACTCCCCCAGTCAATGCCCCTGGCTGTAAAACTCTCGCATCTCACACTTTCCAGCTCCGGGCCTACTGTATATCTCCAAACTTTTGCTCTAAACACATACATTTAATCACACACACACCCTAATAATTTACTATCCTCCTGTTGTTCCACCCTCAGCGCAGTAATTTCCCCGAATTTGGTCCAAGCATGATCCCTCTGCAGATTGAGACCTTTTTCCAACTTGGAGTTTATTGTGCAATATTGTATCCTGACAACTTTAATTTAGAATGATGCATGCACAGTAATACGTCAGAAAACAAACAAGCTCCCTGTGATATCATCGCAGGCGCAGATCAGATACTGAACGGACTTTCTGAAATGGAACATCTCGGGTTTGGTCGGCTGAAAACGCGGAGTAAAAAACAGGAAATGTAAAGTTAGGAAGGAAATTGTAAGACAAAAAGAATGAGAGGAACCATAAGAATGAGGAGGTGGCAGGAGAGGGGAAATGAGCAGGAATGCGATTCTTTCAAAAATATACTCCAAGGATTATTCCCTCTTTGATATCAAGAAGGTCTGGTGCCCATGCGGGTCCCCCAAACGGTTCATTTAACCTCTTGACACTAAACAATAAACCTAAGATTCCTCCAACGTATCCATTAAAGCCAACATATTCTATCAACCGATTCATTTGGATATATGAAAACTGAGCCCCTCTCCCAGTTGCTGAAATATATCATTCACATGTCCTCAGCTCTCCTCCTCCAATTTTGCTTAATGGAAACAGGAAAAAAAAACATATTTTTTTCAAGTTAATCTAATGAGACTTAAAACATTAATCTTGAGTATGACAGGAGGGTGCTGTGCTTGTAAATCTTAATCACGCCGCCGCCATAAATGTTACGGATGTGGGCAACAGAAACATTCGACTAATCAAGGATGAGGACACCGGTGGTTGCTCGGGAATGCTCGTCCTAACTACTAATGTGTGAAGGGAATTTAAAACCCAAAACACTGGAGATGAGCTGAATGGTCTGACCAGTTGTTGTTATAATAAAACAATATCTAATAATAAATATCTAAATATTGCGAGGATGATTTGCGGCAAGCTACAAAAGTATTCTCAGCATCCCCGCTGTAATGAATCTGAACTCCCTAAGACTACTTATTGCTTAAACAGATGTTAATCACTTAATCAGATAAGAGACTGTGGTTTATGAAGTTTAATATATGGAGATACACACGTTCACATGCAGACGTGCTGAGTGATGCAGCGGGGACGGCTGATTAATAAGTCGGGATGCGATGCAATCTCCATCTTTATTAAGACGTTGAAAGACGCAAGACGTTAAGCCGCACACACACACACACACACACACACACTCGCAGTCGCACAGCTGACACGGGGAATTCGCTTTATGAATGACCACACACAAAATATCAGAATGAGGAGAAGTGATGGGAGGATTTAACTGCTGTGGAATAAGACGGTGAGGCGTGAGCAAGGAATGACTGTGCATGAGTGTGCAAACGTGACTTTAAATAAACAGTGAAAATAGCTGCAGAAGGTGGCGTGTGGGGAGTTGAGGAGCATGAGGGAGAAGATGCAGGGAAGGACTGTTTTTGGCCCAAGAATAATGAACAAAATGAGTGCAGATGGAAGAGGCAGATGGTTTCATTTGTGATGGGCAGCCCAGGGCTGCCATGGTGCTTGATGGGTAATGGATATTACTCCACGGAGCCCGTGGCCCTTCCTCAGGATTGTGGCTCGATGTCAGTAACATGCTGATAGAGGACCGGTTTAGCATGTGATCTTTTAATTGTCCAGGTTAGGATTTAGTGAGAGTCATTTGATCCTACTTCTGTGCCCAAAGGGTGAAACCAGCCAGTCTGCACCGGACAACCCATGTCAGGATTAAATAATGTGTTGTTTTTGTTTTTTTAAATTCATCTTTCCGTGTATTTAACATTCTATCGAATTAATTTATTTGACTACTTATCTATCTCGCTCCACGTCTGGCGGTGTGTAATTTATTTCTTGTCGTTGGCCAAATGCGGAAAATGTGGGTCACAGTGGGTAAACTTGTGATGTTCCAGCCTGCAATTTGAATGTTCTGTGGGTTAAATCTGGATAAGAGAGATGGGAAAACTGCAACAATAACAGGAAACATAAGGAAATAACTGTATATGGCAGCGCTGGCCAAGACAAACAAGCAACATCGGCTCTCCAAGATACTGGGATAAATGGGCAAAATTAGCAGACAGATGTGGACAAGATAAGGTCAGGCAGATTTCATTTTCTCTTCCTCTTGAAACTGCGCTGACGTTTGTTTGAGAAAAACTGCCTCGGTGTCTTATTTTAAAAAGTATACGTGGCATCGGAGCGCTCGGATCCCTTAATCGAAAGTGCAGATAAACTCTTGGGCGTATCTTTTTTTGATACAAGAAGTAACTAAACCCATTCATCACTTCTGCGTATGGCACGAAAGGACAGTGAAAACGGAGCCGGTAGAAATTCTCAAACCGGAGGGTGATTGTGTATTCAAGGCTAGGTTGGAATTATCTTCATCCCCAAATCACAGGATTATCAGGCCACATCTGGTGGCCATTGACTGGCTGCATATGTTCTAATCATGATGTGAAGAGTAATTACCATTATGGAGCTTTGTGAAATGTGTGAAGGAAAGACAGCGAGGGCACACTTGTTTTACAAAGCTCCGCATTCCAGAGGGGCGGTTGAAAGAGTGGAGAGTGACAGATCTTTGGAAATGTCACCCGAAAAATGTCTCACGATGCCCGCATAATAGGAAACAGAAGGAGCGAGTGTGTGTCCTTCTGTCTTCTCGTGTGTGGAGACTCGGGGGTTGCTCAGACCTGTTGTTTATACTGTACATATTGTTTTGATTGTGCATATGTGTGCAGTCTTGTTTGTAGCGTCTGAGTGGGCGCAGCTCGGTGTGTTGCACATGAGGGTGTGCGGGTGATAAGGTGAAGGAGTGAGTGTGACTAAGTGAGTGTTAAGGTTTGTTTTTTATTTATTATGTGTATGAACTGACTAACAGACTTTAGATATACTGTGTGTGTGAGTGTGTTTGCTGTTATTTATTATGTTAGTATGAACAGGCTCCAGGTCCATCTTTGGGCATCACTTTTAAAATAAAAGCAGTAAATAGTGCAGACGTAGTGCTCTGAAATGAGTTTTTATGCTTCCTCTAATCTCCTCTCCTCCTCCTCTCCTCTCCTCTCCTCTCCTTTCTCCTCCTCCTCTCCTCTCCTCTCCCCTCTCTGCCTCCTCACAACAATATAGGGAATGCATGAAGAGGTGCCTTTGTTCACCGTGAAGAATGCTCATCTCTCCTCTCCTCTCCTCTCCTTTCTCTTCCTTCCATACAGTTATAACCACCATTACATGTCACTAACTCTGTGTTTCCCCCGAGATCCTGTGCTTGTTCTCACTGTGGATGTCTCTGGATCCGGAGCTTCACGTCTCTGACCTGCAGCTGCTGGCCTCACTGACCCCCGAAATATTTATATTCATATTTATTGTTCAGTTCTATTGCTGCTCTCCATCTGCTATCCAGTTATCCCCACCCCCTCATCCCCACTCTCGCCCAACCGGTCGAGGCAGATGGCCTCCTTCCCTGAGCCTGGTTCTGCCGCAGATTTTTTCCTCCCTTGGGGGGGCTTTTGGTTCCTTGCCACCGTTGCCAACTGCTTGCTCAGAGGGAGTCTGAAGGCTACTTTGGATTGTTGGTTTCTCTGTTAAAATTCACAAGGTCTGTACCTGACTATGTTAAGCGCTGTGAGATGGCATATGTTGTAAACTGCACTATACAAAAAAAAATTTACTTGACACCAACAGAGCAGCAGGGCAATTTTTCCTTCACAGACCATAGCCAGGACTAGGACCCTAAATATGCATGCAACCCTGATAAAACATCAGATTAGTAGGTCGCTGTTCTTATTTCACCCAGCCAACCTGCTGATGTCTTTGTTGGTCATACTGATTCTTTAGTACGTGTCCCTCTGGAGAGTTTATAACGATGCAGTGCCTGTATTCTAAAGCAGCGGTCCCCAACCACCGGGCTGCGGACTGGTACTCGGCTGCACGGAAAGAATGAAAATGTTTTAGTTCGTTTCTGGCAGAGTCTGCAGGGTGTTTTATTTTGAAAAATGACTATCTTGTCTTCCTGTCACGTAGCTGTCAGTTTTTCCTGCCTGCCCATTAAACAGAGCTGTTAATGTAACCGCTGCCAAAATGAATAAAAAACAAACATCCCTGAAGAGTTTCTTTGAAAAGATGGAGAGACTCGATGCAGGGATAGAAGAAAAGTATATGCATATTTAGCAAAAAGTGATTTTATTCATTTGACACTTTTTCAATAGAAAAAACAATTATTTGTTATGCACGCATTGATGTAGAAAAGTGTTTGACACTGGTACCTGGTGCAAAAAAGGTTGGAGACCGCTGCTCTAAGGTGCAGAGTTTACTTTTCCATTTGTTTTTCAGTTTTGTTTTTATACAGGGCTGTACATTTCTTGATTATTGATAAAATATTGCAAACAAGCAACTTCAAAGCTGATTAAATATTTCATGAAATTGTAAGGTAAGGAACTTTTTTTTTTTTGTTTGGAGAGTGAAGAGGTCAAAGCGACAAAGCGCTAAATCCTGGAACACTTACCTCAATCTGTGACAAATGTATGGCTATTATCCTTGTAATGCAGTGTGTCAGTCATATCTGTTCAAGATGTCCCTCTGTAACACAACAGTGACCTCCATAGCCTTTGTTTCAGAGTCATTATTATCTCGAGAGCATCACAGTATCTCACCGTGGATAAATGGCTGCACCTTGGTGATCGGCATTGTCGGACTGGGTGCAGCTGGAGGCTGGAGCTCTGCAGGGTTGGCTTGATGTTTCTCTGATTGTGGGTCAGTGGCAAAGCTGCCCAGGGGACTGACATTCAGAGTGTTGGGGGTCTCAACAGTGGGGAGGTCTTCCTCCGTCACAGAGATCACCTCTATCTTGGAGAGGTCTGGTTGCTCAGGTGCCTCAGCCTTAAGTTCCTAAATGAAAGATTAAAAATTTAGGGAAACAATTCAGATCATGGTCTAATATCTGAAGATATATTTGCTAGGAGCATCCACAGATGAAACAAGTTTTAAACATGCATTTGAAATCAAACAGGTGTTTGGCAAGACGTTTGACATGAAGGAATGATGCCATGAAGAACATGATATGTAAATGTAACTGTGAGGGTAATCAGTACAGAAAGGTCAATAAAACTAAGTCTCCTAATATTTAGCAAAATACAAACTGCTGGAAACTTGAGGCCATATTTATAACAGATGAGCAATGACTGCAAGTTGATTTACTTAAGCGAGTCTCTGATGAGTTGATCTGCCTGAGAGTCATGTGATCACTGCTTCAGTGTGAGGATGCAACTAAAGGTAATGGTTTAACAGAACGGATAATTTTTTGCTCTTGCTCTCAGATTCCTATAAAAGGCGTTGGAGTAAAAGACATTTGACAGTCTGCTTGAAATTTGTCAGAGTAACAGGTCCTCTGAAAATTCNCCTCTCCTCTCCTCTCCTCTCCTCTCCTCTCCTCTCCTCTCATAGACAATCCAGCAATTTGCCTTAATCCATATTGACTGCTTTTCAATGACCTCACTCCATAGGGTCCAGGACTGAGGATTTACTCTGAGACAGCCAATCTAAACAACCTGATTTAACTTCTTTTCCTCAGTATGACTGTGTGTGCGCAAGACAAAGAAAGACAGAGAGGCAGAAGTAAGTTAGGTATGGTAGATGTACAGAATGTGGCAGAGCAGCCTATTTGTACTTAAGTAAAGCTTTTCACTATCGGTCTTTGACATGATGAATGGGACAAAGATGTAAAGTCAGAGATAAACCAAAGCCCCAGTGGCTCCCTGGGAGCCCCACAGCCAAGCCATAAAAAGCCTCCTCTCTTTTCGCAACCAATCGTTAGCTCCATACATGCAGGCCTGTCTCTGCAACCATGCACATATATTTTAACAGCAGGTTCAATTGCTGAAGCGGTGGGGTGGGGCGGGGCGGAGTGGTGGAGGTTATAAAGTCAGTTGCTTGCAGCTAAACCACTCACTCACACAAACAGACAGTTAGACAACGAAGAGGAAATCGTGAAAATGTTCCTTGCTCGCTCACTAATTGTTTCTCGCCCGCAGACAGACTCTCATCATTTTTTTTCTGCGTATTTGCTGTTTGCTCGTGTCTACATTAGTGCACATTTTGGGGGGGATGTGTGCGTACATAAATACACGTCTGCGTGCGTACGTGCTGATTGCAGTTGGGTGTGCGTTCGGAGCATTTCATGTGTATAAGTTGTACCACCAGCTGGGTCAATTTCTGTCTCTTTGCTTAATTAATGGTTTGCTTCTGGCACCACTGTGCAGAGAGCTCTGCTCTGTCTGCTCCTGCAGCTTTCGCACTATCTGCACTGTGTACACACAAACAATACATCCCTGTGACGCATACACATATTCCAACAGGTGCACAGACACGGGGTAGAAAGAGACTAAAAGAGAGTCAACAACAGCAGCAATGCATCTTTCACAGAGGACAGAAAAAACCTCTAAAAATAAAGACAAAGGAGAGCTGACTAATACCTAACGCTATGTGCTTTTGCAACAGGGCGTTCAGCAGGTTGTATAAATGTTTCCTAATAGACAAGCCTCAGCAACAACACGGTGACATTGTGCAATAAGTTGGTGAGAAACCTGACTTTAGAGACATTTTTAAGGACTTGGATCACACCCTTCCTTGTGATTTAGTATTTTTCTTTTAATGACCCTCCGTCTTTGTCTAACCTCCTGCCCCGAGTTGTTGATCTGCCAAAACAATGACCTCTCCACCCCTCGTCAATCTGTCCTCTGCTATTCATACGCAGCCCTGCGATGCGGATGCAGCCCTTGTTGGGGGTATTCATGCATTCTGCCCTTGTAGGAGGCAGGCATCTGATTCACCACGACTGCAGAAAGCACCGGAGATCCCGTTCGGGGTGCTGCTCTTTTTTTTTTTTTCCCATGCAGCGTTATTAAGATGCATATGTTTAATTTATGATGGGAAACTTTCAAAGGGGATCTGTTGTCTCAGGATCAAGCTTTGTCCATATCTTCCATACATATTGCCTCATTCACTGTCTCTCTCCATTTTCTTATCCCCTTCATCTTGCTAGTGCTGGCATGCCATAGCAGACCCTCAAAGAGAGTGTACCCACATGCATGCAAACACACACACACACACACATTCCTGTAAGAGCAAGCACTTGTGAACAGTCACACAAGCATTGCAGGCCCTCGGAGCACCAGGAGGAAAATCCACAGCTGATTCCAGTTAATACCAGAAAAACAACATTTGACGTGGCGTGTCTGATGTGCCATTGTTCCACAGGCACAGAGAGCCTATCTGAAATATATCCCGTGTCAAGTCTATAATGGAACAGGCGATAACTCTCTCAGGTTTGTCAGCCTGCGATGTGTCTACGCGGCTCTAGCCAAGGAAATAATGAGAGACGAGCCGACAAAGTATGAAACAACAGATAGCCGATCGTAATAGATAGCGGTAATACTGTAGCTGGGGGATTAGCGCTCAGCAATAATGAAAATGTATGTGTTTTAATAAAATTCAGCATAGCAGCTGTAGTTCTGAGAAAAACGACGCTGAAAAGTTTTATTTTTTTCCTGAGAAACAAGCATTCCAGGATGAGACAGGCTGTTTGTCACTGTCTTCCCAAACCACCTCCATGAGCCTTTTTGCTGATCTGGCATCACCGTCATCGGGACAACTTTGTTTTGAGCATTGTGGTTAATTTTTGGCCGACTAATGCAGTTTTTAAAGGACTACGAGCCGAGCTTGAGCAGCCACAACCAATTAATTAAGCTGGGGTGAAGGGTTGCCCACAGGACGGCACGGCAAAGTTCTGCTACTTTCACAATAAAAGCCTCCCGCGAGATCACCGGTGGTAAACACGGCTCTGACATGCCTGTAAATCGACTCGTAAGCTAGAAAAACAAAAGAGAGACTGAAATCTGAAGTAGGAACAGAAGCATGGGAATTTAAGGAAACTCAAAATGACAGAGACTAGAGTTACTAACAACTGAACAGAGAGAGATTTGTTTGTTTTTAATGTTGTTGTTGTGAGCAAACCAAAATGTGTGTTGGAGTTTGGTTTGATGGGGCAGACTGTTGTGGCCCTGGTTGGTTCTGCTATTGTTCAGAACCATGAAAGCACAGCTAGCTGTAGTTGTGGTACAGCATGGTTTAGTACATGATTTAACCAAACAGCACCCATAGTGTATTGGAGCATAAAATATTTGGTTAAGTTTAAGGAGAGACTGTGGCGGCCACAACCTAACGACGGTAGACTAATGGTAGTTGAAGAGGGGATGACAGTGACGTCCTTCCTTTGCTTCTCTGATAACATGAAAATGTCCTTTAACCCTCTGAACCTTAAGCAGCTTCTGATGTTTTTGCTCCTGTCACATTTTAACACACTTTGGACTCATTTTTCACCACAATATGAAGTCGTGCACCTCAATGGAAACAACACAACCATGGTCTGAAATACAAGAGACCTCAGAAATGTCTTCTGTGAAGCCTGACAAAATTATAAAACCATAAATAATAAGCTGTTTTTTAAATTATTTCTGTTAATTTGCAAAACTTCAAAAATAACAGAATCAACGTGTGCAATATTTTACCAAGTGCCCACAGATGAATAGAATAGAATAGAATAGAATAGAATGCCTTTATTGTCACTATACACATGTACAATGAGATTAAGAGCAGTTCCTTCAGTGCAACATAGAATAAAGAACAAAATAAAGAGCAAAAAAATAGAATAGAAGAGATTTCAATATAAAATAAGATAAGTTATATATACAGTAGGTGGTACCTATACTACTACTTACAATGTTAATTCATTTCCATACTTGAATTTTTGCTTTGTGACTTGTTGCTTGGGCTGCAAGGTTGCTCGGTGGTTAGCATCGTTGCTTCGCAGCAAGAAGGTCGCCGGTTTGCGTCCTAGTAAGGACACCCAGGATCTTTCTGCGTGGAGTTTGCATGTTCTCCCCGTGCAGCGTGGGTTCTCTCCGGGTTCTCTGGCTTCCTTCTACAAGGTCCAAAAACATGTTGAGGTTAATTGGTGATTCTAAATTGTCCGTAGGTGTGAATGTGAGTGTGTTTGGTTGTCTGTCTCTAAGTGTAGCCCTGTGATAGACTGGTTACCTGTCCAGGGTGTCCCCTGCCTTCACCCTGAGTTGGCTTGGATAGACTCCATGACCCTAGTGAGGGTTAATCTGTGTATAGATAATGGATGGATGGATGGATGGACTTGTTGCTAACGTCTTCACAGTTATCCTGAGGAGAGTAGAGGTTTTTTGTGTTTAACAGACTTGGTTTAGTGCAGACTTTTTTTTTTTTTTAGCAAATTTTAAATGAGAATAAATTGATTTTGATGAAACGCCACAATTTTAAACGTAGGTCTGGTTAATTTTCCAGATGGAACGGCACCTCACCGATGAGCAGTTCAAGGACGACCTGAATGTTGAAATTCCAGTGGTTCTTTTTTTTTTTCCAGTTTCTGGCTCTGGTAAATGGTGCGACTTAGTGATTCTTTTTAAAGATAGCATACCTTTCAGTTGCGTCAGTTAGCTTTAGGGTTCAAAGGGTTAGCATGAAAACACAGAGGATCTTTTTGCTGCTTTTCTTTTTTTGCAAGGACATTTAATTTCAGAAATGTCACGGCAGCAACATTCTGATTAAAAAAAATGAGTTTAAAACCTACTTTTACTTGTAAGTTTGTTAATAATAGAACAGAATGCACATGAGTATGTGACAGAACTGACGTGAGTAATGACCCCATTACTGTTTCATATATGTTGCTGTAAATTACCGGCGTACCACGCAACATGTACTTCTGGCACAAATGTTAAGAAGTCACCGTGTGATTTGCATAATTAATTGTCTTGTTTCCTGGGGTAGGCAGCTGATCTCGCTCTCCTTAACCTCCTTTCCTCTCGCTCTCCTCTCCCTCCTCTCCTCGTCACCACAGGGCCTCCAGGCCTGCAGTGGTGTGCAAATCCATTGGAGAGCTGTCATTGCCGCCTGTGTTCCTGCCTCACCAGTGGCAGGTGGTCTCATGTCCCGCCTGGGGCAAGGAAGTGAGAGGGAGAGAGAGGGAGGGGAGAAGCAGAGAGGAAGAAAGAGAGAGAGGCCAGTGAGATATTGCTAAATGTACTTAGTTAATGGGTGGCTGATGGTGAGCAAATAGAGACTCGGCTGCGCTCGTTCATCTTTGAAAATGATTCATCCGTCTCCTTTCATCGCCGCCTTTCCTTAGGATGCGAGACTGATTGACACGAGGGGAGATCTGTTTTGTTTTACTGCCGCTCAGACATGACACATGCCACGGCTGATGTGAGCCTCCTTTGCTCAACGTATATTTAGCGTAGCGCATGTTACATTTCTAGCCCGGGGGGGGCGAACATGATGGGATACAAAAATGTGCGCCGCGGCGTCCTGCACGAACTTGTAAACTACATGAAACACTTGTGCGAGGAAATGCATCATCTGGACTGTGACAACGTTATGTTTCACGGTCTTTAAAATTATTACTGTCATTTTTCTTCTGGATCACATGAGACAAGAGTAATACAAGTAATTTAATGAGCCTTTGTCTCGGTCCAAGACATTACCTTGTCATCTGGATTCTTTGATGGAAATGTTAAATATCCTGTGGCCCTTGACCTCAGAGAAAAGATTCTGATGGACGCCAGATGTTCTTTTATGGAAGCATATTTGCCGTCATATGTATGCAGTATTTTGCAAACTGTCATACATTAAAAAAAAAAAAAAGAAGTCTACATTTCTATACTCTGTCTCCGGTTCTCTTCACCCGTCTACCATCCATTTTTATTCCTGCAGTGGTTGTACGCACAGGCCCCGTGCAAGGAAACACAAGGTAGCAATACCGTCAGGCTTGTCAGTGCATTATCAGTCACACCACTGAGCTGCTCTCACAGTGGTTTACCCAAGGGGTTGGGAGTGTTTGATGAGGCAGGGGAGAAAGGTAAAGATTCAGAACAGAGAGAAGCAGAGTTGCATTATCATCCCTGTTCCCCCAGGGGTTGATAATTAGCAGGCACCACAACTATTGATAACTGTCGCTGGAGTTGCCAGCTGCAGCAACACTTGAATCATTGCTTTTAACTATTGCTAAAGGAGTCAGAAGAGATAAAAGGGAAACAAACTTTTGTTTATGGCTGCGCATTTTAGTGAAAAAGACAATCAGCGCTCATTTTTTAAACTAAAAACTTTATTTTTGAATGAAAGGTGCTATATGTTCAACGCCGTCTCAGCCGGCATTTGCATAAATGTCTAAAACTCTGTAATTATAACATGACTGTCTGATTTTTAATCATATTTTAATCACATTTTTAGTCATTCTAGTGTTTGACTGAACAACAAAATTAATTCAAAGCACATCATAAGAGACTGTTTATGATGCAAATGATTTGGTTGGAAAGTTGCTGATTGGCACGGTGGCCCCTTAGGCAACAACATCCATTTCAGAGGCGGGTGAAAGACCTCTCTCTATCTGATAGATCTCTCTCTCTCTCTTTCTCTATGCTAAAACATCTCAGTGGAGGCCAGGCCTGCTTGGCCTCTCTGTCAGCAAATGTCACTGCTAATTATGACAGGCTCCTTGTTCCCTAACAAGTCAGCGTCGGTGTAGTTAGGTCTGTTTGACTGGGTCCTACAGATGAATTGGGCTCCAATGACCCCTGCGCTCCTAGGGGGTGCTGTATGAAGGTAATTGCTCCAATATCCTGAGCTGCAGGGATATGTAGTGCTGACAAGTTGGTATTAGTCAAATATGGCGGTTCAGAGGGCGGCTCTGTCTTCTGTGGCCCTGCTGGCCGGCAGGTGTGGGAGTCTGGAGGGTGGAGGTGTAACACTGATACTTATCACACAGCGACAGTCAGGTTGTGGGACTGTTTTCATGTGACTTGCTCAACTTTTGGGAGTGAATCTTGCACAGAAAGCCACACCAAAGCCTACACAAGAACGGCCAAATTTAAAACACATTTTCTCACTTACTCCCACAGACGCGGAACATGTTTTATGTCATTTGGGTGAAGTGACCCTTTAATACCTCACATTTGGAACAATGTGTGAGTTATCTTGGCCTCGCTGCTGACTTCAAGTTTGCTGCCATGACGCTTTGAGGACAACAAATACGTGTGTTCCTCTGGTACTAATCATCGTAATTAAAGTGTCATCCTGTCGTAATATAAAGCCGACGCTGTGATTAAATCAAAAAACGGCGGTGACATTATTTTCCCGATCCATGTGTTTAAGAAGCGCCGATCTGCTTTTGGAGGAGTGCGCTTTGGTTTTTCTTGAAGTCACTGTGATTGATGTAACATTTGGGGGAAAGTTGAGTGACCTCACATTTCCCTGGATCGTATCATCGGACAGGGCGCTGAATGATTACATCATATTTCACGGAGAACTGAGGAGAAAATTGATGACATCACAACACAGGTGTGATGAGCGTCACTCCCGCAACAGAAAGTCATAATTCATAGCGAGAGGCCGGACTGGTGTGTTTCTGCACGAAGAATGTGAGCAGAACAGAGTCGTTTTTTTTTACTGCATCATTCAGTGCCAACACCCAGTCATGCGCCGTCTCTCTTTCTTATCAGATGTAATTACACTAAACATTTTCTGTTCAGGAAAAACACAACCTGAAGGTTTCCACCCCATCATTTCCAGGTTTTTTTTTGTATGTCTGTGATTACGCATGTGAGTTTAAGTGCACGCAGGCATTCGAACATGAATCTGCGCAGCATGTCGTTGTAATGGGTTTGTGCGACTGCGTGCGTCTGTGTTGTGTTTCCTGCTAGTTGTTCGCAAATGTGAGCGCATACAACTGGCAGATGCGAGTTTACCCAGGGCTCTTGCGTGTCCTTCATTCCTTCCATTCTAAGAAAAAGCAAATTAAGAACATGAGAAGGAAATGGTCTATCTCAGCGACTGAGTGATATCTGGAGAGGGAGTATTACTGTGGCGTCGGAGGGGAGGAGGAGGAGGAAGTGAAACATTCTCACACTCATACAAACAGTCAAGGATGTATGACTGACACATTGAGGCCAAGATTCGCTCGTAAATTCGCATGAAATGACATTATTTTGTTGGAGTTTTGATGTTTGTAATAACACCCCTGGAAAGAAAATGCACTGTATATGAAAATGGATGGAAACATTCCTGCATATGCAATGTGCATAACAAGTAGCTGCTCATAAATACCGCAGGGCAAATCTCTTTGTCAATAGCTTGTCAGTGATACTGTCCGCGGCAATTGTATTTCTCATTATCAGGTATTCCTGTTGGGAGAAAATGATCTTAATTTGATCAGTGTCGTAAGCCCTCTCGCAAGCTCGGATCTCAGCTTATCCTTTTATGTGCGGAATTACAAATGGCCCGATTATAAAACTTTCCACAATGGCGGGTGGGAATTAGCAGGCTAAGCATACACTAATGCTATTGTACCCTCATCAATGATGTATAGCTGAGCTCTTCGGCGGTGGCCTTTTCCACAGAGCAACAGCCGCCAGAGAGCGAGGGAAGGAAGGACGGACAGAAGCCGAGAAAGTACAGTTTGAAAAGAGAATCAACCGGTATTAATACGAGATTAATGTCCGTTGGCTTGAACTGACACGCGGCACTATTATTTTTGCTCCTCCGCTTTGAACAAGTCTGGCTATTAGCTTTGTCCCGGGCCTATGAATCTATATTTTCTTTCGACAGAAGAGCCATAAAGGGACAGTGGAACATCAATTTCTTCCTGGGACTTCAAAGAGAGACGTGAGGCCCCGTAGAGCCGAATGACTGCTGCGTGGCACACTGTAGCCACGGATATCAAAGGCTTTTTTTTTTTTTTTACATTCATTGCTGTAATGAAAGAGCAGAGAGAGCACAAAAGAGGACTCGATAGTAGCCCACCCTCTCTCCTCCCAGCTTTTTTTGGGCATGATTGTATGTAAGTATTAGTCAGAGTTGAGGATAGCCTCTCCAAATTGAGACCCTCTTATTGCAGAAGCCAGCTGAAGCACCATTCACATTAGGGAAGGGACAATGTGCTCATAATATCTATATCAGCGGTGTCCTGTCTTAATTCACTTTTATTACATCCATTCATAATGCTCTCATAATGATGAGATGGATCCCAGCCAAGGGATTTTCACAGTGTCACCTTTATTATAGCATACTGTGATTTGTCATTTGCTACTCTACAGGTCCCTATAATGAGGATAAGTTAGACTTCTCTGAATTAAATCTAAGGATAAAATGCCACCATGCTATGTATTCTTTATCATTAACCCTGTATTTGCCCACTGGAAGTAATACACTTAAGTATAATAAATGGGAAGTCTTCGGTTTAAAACAGCAAGGAAAAGAAAGAAAACCCCCAGTACAGTTGGAGCTAATATTTCCCCTTAAATGTGAACAAACACATTTAGTGTGTGCACAGAAAGTACACATTGTTAGTGTGAAACTTGCGCACATGTGCACACACAAGTTCCTCGGTGAAGTAGCGAACACAGCTGGAGCTGATGTCATTAGTGCACCGTGTGATAAAATATCACACAACATCATGCATCAAGCACAGACATAAAGAAACAAACAGGCCAAATAAACATTTATACTAGCAGGGCAGAGGGCTGTTTGTGATTTTCCTCTGTGCCTTCGTTCGTTTAGCTGTGGATGGAATGGGAGAGGAGGAGGAAAAAAACAAGCAAACAGCGTTACTGTACGACGGCTGAAAAACTGGGTGTAGTTCAGACACAAAGCAGCTGTTTTCACACCAGTGTTGGTTGATAATGTCCAGCTGAAGGATGAAGAATGTTCTTATTAGTTCTTTATCAGCTGATGGTATGTCCCAAAGCCCCGGAGAAGCAAGCCTGGGTGGATGTTCTCGTTAATCCAAGAGAAGAAAAACAGCTTTTTTTTGAAATATGTCTTTGAGATAAGAAACGAGACTTATAGAGCAAAAAACCTCCATCTGAGACAGATGTGATTGATACACAGATGTGAATCCTATATGTACATAAAGGCTCATACATGCAACCCCAAAGTCTGCACAGTGAATGATTAGAGATGCAGTTTTGGGGGGAAATCTTATCACCTTTATCTCCTTACAAGAAATTACAGTCGATAGATCAGTGTACAGTAAACACGCCAGCACCTTGTTAGCTTCCTACAAAGTCTAGTCCTATCCAAAGGTAACAATCTACCTGGCATTGCCCTCATGGTCAACAAATTACCTGGCCTATAAAACCCCCCCTCAGAATCTTTAGTTTTCATACAGATTAAACAACCAAGATATACAGCTCGTGCCAATTAGTGAACTTTGAAGGCGCTTGTTGGCTTATTTTGTTCCCGTTGGACGGAGCCAGGCTGCTTCCTCTGTCTCCGGTCGCTGTGCCAAGCTAAGCTTACTGACGGCTGTTGGCAGTGGCCTCATATCTATCGATTGAACTTCTCCTCTAATTCTTGGCAACAACATGAATAAGCATATAACCTTTAAACCCCAAACTCTAATCCTCCACCCTGCATAACTTCAACATTAAGCGGAACAATTATCATAGTCATTTAAATGTTGTCCAGATTGATGGATACGTGTCCAACTTTACCACAGCTGACATTCTGCCTCCTATAGGTATGTCATCCATCCATTATCTATACACCGCTTAATCCTCACTAAGGTCGCAGGGGGGCTGGAGTCTATCCCAGCTGCCTTAGGGTGAAGGCAGGGGACACCTGGACAGGTAACCAGTCTATCACAGGGCTACACTTAGAGACAGACAACCAAGCACACTCACATTCACACCTACGGACAATTTAGAATCACCAATTAACCTCGGCATGTTTTTTGGACCTTGTGGGAGGAAGCCGGAGAACCCGGAGAGAACCCACGCTGCACGGGGAGAACATGGAGACTCCACGCAGAAAGATTCCAGGACACGAACTGGCGACCTTCTTGCTGCGAGGCAACAGTGCTAACCAACTGCGCCCATAGGTATGTAATTGTTGGTTTATTTTACAGCCCCTACCCCCCTCTGGTCATTATTTAAACACCTAAAAACCTCATCTCTATGCATCACAATTACATATTTAAGATTTTTCTTGGTGAAAAACATCCCATCATGCCTCAGGAATGCACAAATGTATGAAGCCCCAGCCTCTTTCTCTGCACACGGTTAACCTACACGCTGCTCACATACTGCCAAGCTACTCTATGCTACACAATGGCAAGTGGTAATATTTGAATAATTAAGTCATACATGCTCTCAGGCGAATCATTTGCATATTCCCGCACACTGTAAATTACTTTTATTACTTACAATCCCTTGAATTTGCTACACTTGCTTCTTTATTTGTCTTGTAACTCTTGCTCTCTACTGACTTGTAACATTTGCTTTTTTTAAAAAAATCTAATTATCTTTCTCTAAAAAAAAGGTTCTCACTTGTCAGCGTTTAATGTTGTGAACAAAACCACCAAATTCCTCATATGTGGAGACCTATTTGGGCCTAAAACCGATTCTCATTCTCGCTCTAGTTGAACCGGAAACCGATTCTGAAGAAGAATAAAGATTCAGAAAGTCCTACATGACATGTAAAACCCAGTAAATCTGATTTTTGTGTTTTTTAGGCTGCGTATTTTGCTCTTGGTGTGTCTTCAGTACATAACAAAGCACTGTACGGGCTTGTCAAAGTGCAAAAAGGCTTGATTTTAACCAGAGGTAGTCTTTATAACCATGATCGCGGTCTTTCCTAAACTTTATCCAAGTAGCTGTAGTCGCCTAAATGCAACCGAATCCCAAACGAAGAAAAGGGTGGATCAGAAAACACTCATTTGAATCTAACTGGAACATCTGCTTGAAACCATTTTACTGTTTCGATATGAATCCTCCCATAATCCTCAGAGACTTTGCAGCATGTTCTGCTCCTATGTGGACATGTGCTCCTATTAGCCACACACGAGAACACAAACTTCTTTCTTTCTTCATCTTTTTTTTTTACCTGCAGGCGAGCGATCACTTGTGCAGGTGCTCTGCTTTCCCCTCTATGAATAAAGGGACCTTGGCTGTCCCTATTGAAAAGCTGATTCCTCCTCATTGAATAGGAAGCCCTTGTACTTACATCGCTCTGTCTACCGCACTGATTGTGTACTAATGGCAACATCAGTCCCCATCTGGTGTCCATCATTGGGATTCAGGGCAGGGCCCGTCCCAGCAGATACATCCGATTAGTCCATCTCATCGATTTGTGCTGGCTCGTCATGACTTAGTCAACCCAAGGTGTCTCTTCTATGACATGCTGTCTCCTTGTGATTTAGTTTGCCAACACTCTAAGTGCATTGAGTGTGACAATAAAATCTTTAATCTAATATGCATCCTAAAGAGGGAAGTGGTGGAGAATAAAGAGGGAGGGAGGGAGACGGAGGAGGGAGGTAATGTTCTCGATGAGCTCGGATGTAATGAGAAAGGTTTGTGTCAAGTTTATTGATACGTACAGGATACAGATCCTCAGGTTTCCAACGCTACACTCGGCTTTTAATCCCGACCGATGCTACAGGTGCAACATGTGACATTAAAAGGTTCGTCAATCAGTCTTCTCAGGTGTCAGATGACAACTATACACTCTTATATGGAATACATCTGCTGTAAGGAGAACTCTGATTATCATCCTCCAAAATAGATTTTTTTTTTTTTTTGCATCTCCAGCTCCAAAGAGGCAAAATCCTATTTTCTCCTCATACGTATCCCAACCTAATCTGCGTTTGCAGTTTGAAGCATATGATAGCGTGAGTGGGGTTACAGGGCACTATGCATGCACAGTGCTCTCAGTAATTCTAACTGACAAGGATCCCATTGCCTGGGCTTGTGAGAGAGCATCATATTTATGGCTGTGTGAGCTGTATATCAATGAGATTTGGAGCTACACTGTCTGAATAGATCATTACACAGATCTCCACTACACTGCTTGATCTACTGTATCCGAACGCCGCCGTGCATCTCTGTAAACAGACGTAGCATTAGGGAAATGGCGTGTCTTGTAATGCATAGTAATGCATTGTAAAAAAAAAAGTGGAGGGATGCTTTAGAGAAACTTGATGATAAAGGAGGATGATTCTAAAGGTGTCTTGAGAGCATATTTAATGTTTCCTTTTTTATGGTTTATGATATAAAAAGCAGGCCATTATACCTGAAAGGTGCCACTTTGTCTGTATCCAGTCAGTGGTTTAGTTTTATATCTCTTTTGATGTCAGGATATCTCATTAATAATAAAAGAGCTGCATCTAATGGAGGACGCAGCAGATTCCAAATCAGAAACTCTACACTTAATATTAATTAAAGTGCTTTTTTTGTTGTTTTTTTGCTGTTGTGACATACCTCGAATTGGTAGATGTTTTAAGAGAAGTCGTTCAAAAGGATCCTTATCATGCCCATAATTGCTTGTTGGCATAGCCGACCTGCCGCGTTGACACCAGACGTACGGAGCTCTTTTTAATGAGTCTTTATTGTGACGCAGTGTTTAATTGCCCACATGGCAAAAGAAGAAAAAGAAAGAAAAGACAAGGTATGACTCTCCCACCTACTCAGTCAGTAAGCCCTCTGGTTTCCCCCTGCTGTTACCCCGACTGTGTGGATGTACAGATTCTCAGGCTCCAAGCCAGACACTTGTCAATTTGGCCAGAATGACTTCTATATATCAGCGAGAAGCTCCTGATGAAACCAGTTATCCTTTATCAAAAAGGCATTACTAGAATTATGGCTGAAATCCAATTGGACAATAAAACCTCAAAGTTAGACAGTAGTTTTAATGGAGGACTATAAAGTAAAATACTTTCAGTGCATAGGATGTGAACGTACATAACAATGTGCAAAAGAGTTTGCACAACAACAACAACAACAAACACATCACTTGATGGTCCGTGATGGCGCTGTTTTCCTCCTCACTAATCAATCACACCGAAAAACCCCAAAAAAACAAAACCTGTGCTTTTTTGGAAAATAGAGTTCAAGCCATCTTTTGCGCCACTCTGCTGGAACATGTGAGGGAGAAAATGGGCCTGCATGAGAAGTAATCAACGCAGCCCACTATGATATTGACAGCAGGTTAAGAAAGGGACGGGGAAAGGAAAGCTCTGTTTCCATGCCGGAGAAAATGAAAGCAGCTGGGGGTATACGCTACAGTCAGACAACAAACATGCTTGTTATTAAGTGTTTTTTTTGTATTTTTGAGTTTGTGTATTTGTGGGAGAAAGACGGGACGCAGCAGGAGCGGAATGCAGTCATGGCTGTAAAGTGGGTGTGAAAACAGCCATGTTCACTGACCTCCTGGCTGACCTCCCCACCCCTCCTCCCCTGGTAGCTGATAGTGGTGTCCTCTCTCCTCGTGTGTGTGTTGCAAAAGAAAAAAAAATCTTGAGGGGGAAAAAAAAAGTGTGCACGTGATAACACTCAGCCGAGTCTGTGTGTTGGCATAGTGAGTGCAGCCATGAGTGCCCTCCTGTCAGGGTGCGGATGTGTGCTGATAGCTGTAAGTGAATGGCCCTGAGTTTACACTAGTCCAAGAGAAGAGGTCAAGAGGATTATCTTAAAATATTAGCTGCCCTCTTACCCTTTTCCTCTCTCCTCCTCCCCCTCCTCTCCTTTTTCTCTCCCCTCCTGTTTTCTTGCAGGGCACCTGTTGCACTCAGTAGACGTCTCAGCGTTTCACTGTATCAGATTTTCTCCACTTTACAAGAATAAAAATATTGATGCAGTGGGTTTGGCACTAATGTGTTTTTGCAGTCATTTGTATTGGTTGACAGACACATCGCTGAAAAGTGAGATTAGATAAAGACTGAAGAGGTAAAAAAAGAATCACTCAGCTCTTTAGAATCATTAAAAAAAAGATTTTATAATATTTTATGACACTTAGACTCTGCTCTACATGAAAAAACTTTTACAACACACAGATACATACCTAATGCAAGGATTAATCCACTTTACATTCCAAAATTAGGATTTTTTTATTTTATTTTTATTAATAAATCATGCCAACATGTCTATAAATTCACCCCAGAGGTCCTGCAAATGATACACCCTCTTCCCATCACATTTTTTTCGTTAGATACGTCCCTCCTGAACGCAGCCCGGCTCCTTACAGTCCTTCCTAAAGCTTCATAAATCCTCCCTGTTGAATATTTGTCTGATTAAATCGACGACAGACGCGGTTTCCAGGCGCTCTCGAACTTGAATCTGTCCCCCGGCTGAGTCAGCTACTGGCCACTGCGGGGCGTCTGGGCGCTGGAGCTGCGCCTTGAACCCCCTTCTCGGTCCGCAACAGGCTGCCCGCTATCTCATCCAGCGAGCCTGCTGCATGGCCATCATCTGTCAGCGCTGCGCTCTCACAACGGAGGAGACACCAGCAGCCGCTCAGTGCGCACGGACCTGTGGAGTAGATGTGACCTTTTTCTGGAGTTGAAATCACATGTAAGATAAAAAGAGCATTATTTTTAATAGTAATACTAAAATAATAATTGATATTATTAAAAACAAATGAGAGGAAAAGCCCAATCATGATCATATTCTCGTTTTTTTTTTTTGGTTTAATTTCTGCGATCATAAAAATGATTATTAGGTTAACGTCCATTATTACCTCAATATAGGCTTCCTTCTGTTATTTGGGGGAGGAAAAAAAAAAGTTAAATTACATTAAGAGAAAGTAACTGAGCCCATGATCTTCTTTGGTCCGCTGCGTCCGTTCGCATGTAATTAAACCGCACCGTGCGCACTTATCAGTCGGATCTGACAGCGGAGCATCTAAAAGCGGTCCCCGTCCTGCGCACCTCTCCCCCCCTCTGTCCCCTTCCAGCCTCTACCTTTCCTGTAATTGAATTAGCTCGCTTTTTAGGTGGAGGAGGGGGGGAGGGGCTTGGCTTTGTTCGAGTGACGCCCATTCAAATAATTCCAAACCAATGGGACTATCCCCCGCTCCGCCGTAACCAAACCCACTCTCTCAGTTGGCGTCTGGAGCTGCCTGCCTTTGCCTTGCCTTTGCCTTGCCTGCGCCCTCACCTTCCTGCGCGTCCCGGCGTTTTAAAAAACCACAAGAAAGGGGGTGAAAGACTTTACACGGCACGCACATGGGAGAGCGCAGCATTGTTCCTCTGCTTCTCTTTTTTTTTTTTTTTTTTTTTTTTACATTCCTGCACGATGGCTTATATATGAGGGAGGACACTTGGTGATGCGGACATAAACAAGCGTCTCCACGGACAGAGAGAGAGAGAGAGAGAGAGAAGCGCATGAGAAAACACAACGCCGTCTGTCCTCACCGACAACCGAGAAGGACTCCTCCCCGCCCGCCACGGCTGTGACACCACCGGTAAACCGCCGAGGACAAGGATAGCAGTCTGATTTTTTTTTTATTTCTTTATTTTTTCTTCTTCTAAACGCTGGAAACTCAACGTTGCCATTCATCCGCCACTGACTGACTGTATGGCTTTAAAAAGTTGCCTGGAAAACATGGACATCTGACGTGCGCCTCACAGCGTCATTGGACACATTGAGCCCCCCTCTCCTTTTTTTTTTTTTTTTTTTTTTTTTTTCTTTTAACTCCATCACATCTCGGGTTTACTAATCCCCCCTCTCTGCGCTTTCGGTTTGGAGTAAGAATAAGTGTTCAGCAGTTGTCATTTGCCCTGACACAGGCTACATCCAGCAGAGAGAGNTGGAAACTCAACGTTGCCATTCATCCGCCACTGACTGACTGTATGGCTTTAAAAAGTTGCCTGGAAAACATGGACATCTGACGTGCGCCTCACAGAGTCAAAGGACACAATGAGCCCCCCTGTCGTTATTTTTTTTTTTTTTTTTTTTTTTTTCTTCTCCTCCATCACATCTCGGGCTGACTAATCCCCCCTCTCTGCGCTTTCGGTTTGGAGTAAGAATAAGTGTTCAGCAGTTGTCATTTGCCCTGACACAGGCTACATCCAGCAGAGAGAGAGAGAAGGAAAAAAAAAAAGAGGGGCACCACTCTCAGTCCAGGAGAAGACGCTGCCTGTTGGTGCTGCGCATTTGTTGGGCTATGTGCTGATCTCACTGTTTGTGCGTTAGAGGGAGAGAGAGATATTTTGTCAGCCCACCACGGATTTGTCAGCGCTGACATCCTGCACGAAATAAAAAAAAAAAAAGAAAAAAAAACGCTCCATGATTCATCTGGACTCTCTCGCCCCGCATCCGAGAGAAAAAACACACACGGTGACGCGGTTGGTTTTGTAACTTCACCATAACCTGAACAAGTGTCATCTCCAAAAAAAAGTGTCACCCTCATCACGTCGCGCTTCTCCGCTCGCCTTTTCTATGTTTTGCATTCGCTGGGCATTCACCAAACTGCGCCAGAAACAAACGGCCACATGTGAATGAGACTGTCCCGGTTGAAGCGCCCCGTACAACTCGACTGACTGAACCGACTGCTTGAAGAGGAATACGTGCCGAAGTTTCGCTGTAGTGATGCTGCAATTGGAAATGGTCCTCTTCGTCTGCCTGGTGCTGTTGATGTGTGTATTTAGCCAGGAGCCCAGCTCCAAAGTAGTGGCCGACCGCTACGCCGTCTTCTGGAACCGGACCAACACCAAGTAAGTGGCCTCGCACCGGGCAGGTTTTCACCGCGTCTCCCCTTCTTCTGCTTCTTCCTCTGCGTGGCTCCGCAGGTTTGCTTGGACCACATCGGTGTTTATTCTCCGCAGTGAGGGCATAATGCCAGTTAGCCGCAGGTACAGGCAGTAGCTGAGGACAGGAGAAGGAATGTAAAAAAAGACTGCTGTGTTTTAATTTTCATACGTGGCTGCTGGTTGAACAGCGCGTCCCCCCCTCCGAGAACCGACGGATGAAAACCGTGCGTAATAAGGCCCGGACGCGTTGTTCTCGCTTCTGCTGTTGCATCGCTGTCAATACTGTCCACATAAGGTCAACAGCTTCATTGAGAATTACTCAGTTGCAGGTACAAGGACAAGAGCTGTAAAAAAAAGGCTGTAAAAACCTGGAACATTATCTCGTGTTGTTCGGTGGAACCAAGCTGAGTAGTTCCACGACCCCACTGCACCCATTAACACCAGAATGCAACCAGTCAGGCTCAACTCCTAAACAGGTCAGCACAAATCCGCCAAAGTCCATTTACCTACGAAATGTTTCCACTCTTTAGTGTATTGGCTTCATTCGGGGAAAAAAAAAAACAACTTCCCTGGTAGGCGCAGAGAACAGGCCGGATCAGACCTGCGTAGTGCGAGAAGGACAGCTTCTGTGCGTCGTTGTGTGTTTTTTCCGTGTTTGGAGTGTTTCACCTGCCATGCGACTCTGTTACCATATAGAATACTTGTAAATGTAAGAGCTTAATGTTGAAGGGAAATATTAAAGAGCACCATGGCGTAGTTCAGTCACTATAATGTCATTAACGATCTGAGCTCATCCAGAAGTGCCAACAGGAGAGCTTCGTTAATGTCACAGAGGCAGAAAAATGACATAAAATGACTCTTTAGCAACAAAAACAAACAGTAGGTTGTACCCAAATGGCATAATCAGATTATTTGTGTTAGATTTTAGTGTTTCTCAGGTTTTTTTTCCTCCTTTTGGCTGTTATTTTTTAAAACAGCCCTTTAATTACCTTTTAAATGAAGAAATGGTTCACTTGGAAATTGAGCAAAATTAATACAAATTTAAGTTTCTGTGTTTTTCAGTCAGTATTAAACAGTTTGTAGTTTTTTTTCTTTCTTTTTTAAAAATGCAGTGTAGTAATGTGGCATATCTGGACCCATTACATTAAAGCACACTGTGGTAAAGTGAAAAAAAGGCGTTTTTAAAGCTTTTAAAGAACAAATAACAGATTCATTCGCTTAAATTAAACCAACTAGTCGTGGAAACACAAAACCTAGTGTCTGTGGAGCAGAGAGAGGTTTCCCTCTTTACGTGGAGTGTTCAGTATGGACGCCTATCCTTTCAAAACTTTCTAAAACTTTCTGTAACAGCGTGCAGCTCCCTAAAATAGACAAAGTTTCCCTTAAATGTAAATGTACGTATTGTTTTTTTCATATTTTTCCATATTGGTTGCTCGCTCAGAAGTTTAGAGGCACAAAGTTCTGATGTAACGTCTCAAAATGTGTGTGTATGTACTCCAACAGTTTACTGTCAGTGTTGTCAGGAGCTGTAGGAATAAAAAGAGGTGGCTTTTCACTTTTATTATTTATTTAGAAAAATAAAGAATTAAATGTTGACTATTTTAGGATTTAGCAAACGTGTGTTTGTTAACTCAGTTAAAATAAAAGTTTCTCAGACGTGCTTCAGCCTCTCTGGCCGGGCAGCCTCGAGTCGACCTCAGTGTACGTCGTGCACGTTTTGTCCGAGGCAGCGTTTCCCACTAAAAGTCCCTCACGGAGCTGCACTGTGCCGCCTTGTCCCGGGCTTATTAAGTCTAAACGCTGCTGGTGGAGTTTACAGAGATCTTTCACTTAACTGCCAATGGCTCTTAGTATTTGTTGAATAAAATCCTCAGCTTACCCTCCCGAGTGCGCAAAAGCCATTAATAGCACACGCTGAATTTGTTGCACAACTATTTACATTCAGTTTGAAGTTTGGGAAAACATGATTTATTGCTTGAAACAATTAGTGGTCGGGAGTACAGAGCGGAGGGCTGACTGTAAGCTCTCCTGCTGAAGCCGGGGCCAGCGTAGCGGGGTGTGTAGATCCTCGGCCTGATATACCATCGAGCATGACTGCTGTGGTCTTGGTCCCTGCTCCGACTTTACCCCGACTGTTTATTTATGGAGCGCTTTCCTCAACAGAGGCAAACACAATTTTGAGTTAAATCTTGATTTGTGCCGTTGATAGACAGACTTTCATTAGATTGCACTTTTTTTTTTCTCCTTCTTCTTCCCCTCCAACAAAAAAAAGTTTTAACTTGATACCTTCCAGATGTGCTGACAAGTTTTCTCATTTTCAGTAAAAAGTGTAGTTAGAAAAAAAAAGGAGGAAATTTAAGTCGTGTTAATCTCAGAAAACAAGACGATTGTGATCCACTCGCATGTTGTTTCTCTTCCTCTCTTCTTCGAGTCCCCTGTAAAATCTGAGAAATAGATAGTTTCCTGAGCCTCATCTGTTTCTGAAGCTCCGACTCGCCCGAGGAAAGGAAACAGGTTTTCACAGAGGCTGTAGTGCTAACACCAGTCACTCTGTTCTACTTACTCTAAATAGAGTTTGCTTGACTCTCGCCCCTGCAGGGCTGAGGTAGGAAGGTAATGCAGCGGCAGAGGAAGCAGAGGCAGGGAGAGATAGCAAACTGGTCTTATTGATGACTCAGTTAATAAATATCGAGTCCCTTTCCTCGTGCATTACTGTAGAAACCTGGCGTGGCACTGTAGCGCAACTCGTCTTTGTTCCGAGGCTTCACAGTCACGCCGAAAGCACGGCCGCTGCGAGAATTCACGCCGTGAACGCCCATTGCACGCAAACAGGCACGTCTGACTGACTTTATGACAGCAGTGAATTAAACCTAATGTGTTTGGAAACTTAAAGGATCATTTCAATGTTTTTTTTTTTTTTAAATTCCTACTTTTACTCTTTCTTTACATTCTTTGCTGCTGGCGTGTGACCACAGTCGTTTAAGACGTGTTTTACAACCTACAGAAAATCTATTTGTCGCCATTCTTTTTATTTATTTTTATTTTTTTATTGTTGCGCCATATGAAACTGCATCCCAAGCTAGACAATGCATCGCTCTAAAGCAGCAGTTTTGGGTTTTTCTCGTAAAAATCTGTTTTGCTTTTTAATTTATTGTAACCAAATTGGATGCTTGGATATGTCATGCTCCGCTTGCTTGCTTAATCACCTGAAATGCACAGAAAGAAATCTTCTGGGGAGAAAAAAAAGCCTCAACATGGAACCAGAATAAGAACTTTGTCGCATCTGTTTGGCTTTTTTTTGGTGGTGTTTAGCTAGATTTGATATTTAGAATTAAAAAAAACCTCAAGAAAGTCAACTTTAAATTGTTTCGTTGAGGGAAAGTTTGAAGACAAAAAAAAATAAAAAAGCGAAACTCAAGAGTTTTAGTTGGTAAACAAAGCACAATGGTGTCGTTCCTCTTACAGCTCGTCATAACCTCTTCTGGGAGCTTTTTTGTGTTTTAAATTGAACTTTATGTCATCGTTAAATTAGTATTTCTTCTCCAGTTTTCCAGTGGTCCAAATTAGCAGCAAATTGCAGATCAGTGTGGAATACTTTATTAGTTAAGAGCATTATTTGTGCCAGCGGTGCCACGGTTATTTCTGCTGGGTGTTTTGTGTTGTGTTGGCGATCTGGGTCGAGGCTGGCGGGGGAATTCCTCGCTGCTTCGTTGGCTCCATTCCACCGTTGTGTCTCACAACAGCAGCGTGAGACCAGAAACTTGTTAACTACTCGATTATTTGGAATATCGCACCTTTATCTCGCTCTTTCTTTGACACGTTCACACTTTCTTTTTTTTCTCTCTTTTCGTGGCTCAGATTTCCTGCGAGGTTTTTCTCTTAATGGCTTAATTTAGAAGTTTACCACCTCGCCCGTCAAAAACGCACTTTGAGGGGCCCCGTTTAGAGACGAGCGAGAGATCCCGAAGTTTCGTCTGTCCTTTGAGAGTTCCTCCGGTTTGAAATAACATTCCTCTCTGTGGATTCTGCCCTCTGCTATTCCGCTGACTGTCTTTGCTCGTGAGCATTTATTCTAATAAGGGGACAGACAGCGGCTCTAATGATGTCTCAGCTGTAGTGCCGAAGAGACGGCCCTTCCCTTCCCCTTCCATTCTCCTCCTCTGCCCTTTCTTCTTCCCCATATCCCTCTTTGCCTTTCTTCAGCGTTGCCTCTCGGCTCTCTGCTGCCTCTCCCCGTCCCTTTCTCTGCCTCTCTCTCTCCCTCTCCCTCTCCCTCCCTCCCTCCTCTCTCTCTTCTTTCCAGGCACAGAAAATGAATGAATACAATTAGATATTTTCGGAGTCCCTCCACGGTTGACGGTGGAGAAAGACGCGCAGAGGTCAGGCACACTCTGAGAGGAGCTCAGGGAGAGGTCACACACATACGGCGAGGAATAACGAAGCAGAAAGTTGGCCTGTGAATGACAAACTAGTAACTAGGAGCTCTCCTTGAAGTGGAAGGTGTTATTAACATAAACAGTTTGATGCGGTTGTGGTCATGCAAATTGCTCAAGGTGATTTGTGTTTTTCGCTGCACAATTTGTAGCTCAACAAAGACGTTACTCCGGCGCCGAGCCTCCAGTTGTAGTTTGCACATTTGCATTCTTAAAACGGGAAGCGACTGAGCTATACATATATTTATATAGAGTTATAGGGTTACGTTGGTGGTGGTGGTGGTGGTGGTGGTGTCGGCTTGCCTTTGTTGCAGACGTGTCTGGCTTTGTCCGTGCATGTTGTTGTGAGCATGAGGTCATGCAGGACTTCTTTAGACTCCTAGATATCAGAATAATTATGTGGCTTCTCATTACCTGTCGCAGACCAATGGGAGCTGAATAAATCTCTCGTCACATGTTGACCTTACACAAAGGCACACGAGCCTGGAGGTGGGAAACGTGTCGACGTGCCCATCTGTCTCCAACTGATGTGGAAATTTTGTGTAATATTTTTACTGCGTGAACTTTTATTCATAAAATGTCGCTTTTTTAAAAAAGTTCTGTTTGCGTTGCCTGTGATTTTTGACCCCATGCTAGTCGTCCTCCTCGTTTCTCTGCTCTCTCCCTCCGTCTCTCCGTCTGAGGGGCTGATTAGTTCTCGTTAATGACCCCTTTGCTCTGTCATTTTTTTTAATGCCCGTGGCATTGGCAAGAGCCGGCCGAGCTGGAGGGACGGGACGGCGAGTTGGAGGCGGCGGGGTGCTGGGATGGGGGGGACACAAAGAGACCGAGTAATAAACGCGGGACCTGACGGAAAACCAGCAAACTGTAATGACGGTGTTGTGTGATATAATACTTTTATTGGGTTTAAATGGCAGTTTGTGTTTTCTCACCAGACCTGTAAATGCACTTTCCATTTAAATTAGATTTTTTATTTTTTTTTCTATTAACTAGAAAATGAGCCCAGCAGGCAGTAGTCAATGCTTAGTCAATGTGCTTGGCAGAGCAGCTGTTCTTCAGTGCGCGGTGGAAGAGGGGGAGGACTCTTGGCCGTGACCCTTGTGGAGGTGCTATGCGGCGGACAGAAGCAGCCCTGTCGCCGGGGGTGCCTGGTGGTCAGGCTGTAGTCTTGGATATGCTAATCCTGTTGAAGGCAGCCTACAACTGGACAGAAAAGACATTCCCTGCATGTGTGTGTAAATGTGTGTGTGTAGATAGAATAATGACTATATGATTTCTAAGCACATTTTGCCCCTGAGAAGCCTTTTTAAATTCAAACATTTGGTGTATTTGAGCTATTTCTGGCGCCTGCTTGTAATAATTTTTTTCTATATTTTTAATTTGTTGAGTTATTTGCATGAACACAACATTTAAAATGGAAAACCCCTTTTTTTTTTTTGCTTATGATCAGATAAATGTTGCCTGACTGAGCTTAACGCTACAAAATTGGTACCAAGCGCCATAAAAAAAAATCCCAAAGCCCGTTATCCGCCAGGGTATCTCGTCTGTATCGACAAACGTGGACAATCGTATCGAATGGCGGCTTCATTTCAGACGCACGTTTGCCCGGGCGGCCACATTTTAACGTCCAGGTTTTTGTTTTCAGAGTAATCTCTCCAAGGTCAGATGGAGTGCTGGAAACGCTGCTATCAGCTGAGCGATCTGTCTTTTAGCCCTCATTCAACCCTTGGCATTCAACCCTTGGGGGAACATTCTGTATAGCTTTACTTGGAAACAATAAAGTATTAACCAGCTTACGCAACGTCCACATGTGCAAAGCTCGATGCAAGACTTGTATTCTGGTGCGAGAAAGATGAAAATAATGTTTTTGCTTGTTTGTTGCCTTTCTATCAGATGCATGCATTTGCTTATTGGCTATTTTTTCTTCTATTCCTGTTGTTTTTGTCTTATTCGTCCAAAGTTGTAGAATTTGTTTCCCTACAGTTAGCTTATGCTACCCCAGTCTACAACTGTATTTTTTCTGTTTCTTGGTGGATTTATTGCCAAATGGAAAAAGTAAACGCAGAAAAAACACTCGATTCATTTTAGGAGACCAAACAGCAGTGATTAACAGGAGCACAGGGGTTACTGCAAGTCCAATAAGTGTTGAACCGCCAGTCCAGGAATCTCGCTATTGTGTATTCCAGGTCCTGAAAATGGCGCTACCATATCCTTCTCCAGGTCCTCTGCTCTCCGCTGTAAGATGGAGGCTTCCGAGCAGCTGTTACTGTAGGTTGATCTATCCCCCCCGACCAGAAAGGGGCGCTACTGAGAGACGTCTGATAGCCTCCCGGTGCCCCTCTGCTCTCGGCTTCATGCGTTTGAGTACAGTAGAAGTGAAAGCCACATACACTGGCTTGATACAAACCAGCTCTTTATGCTTTG
Source organism: Stegastes partitus (assembly GCF_000690725.1). Taxonomy (NCBI): domain Eukaryota; kingdom Metazoa; phylum Chordata; class Actinopteri; family Pomacentridae; genus Stegastes; species Stegastes partitus. The sequence goes on along the minus strand of NW_007579631.1, from coordinate 22,906 downwards.
GTTGATTTGACCTCGTTAAACTCATTTACTGTCAAAGTCGTGCTGTATTTACAGCAGCGACACCAGCACGTGAAACAGCTGATGTGGGTTTCAAATTTTTTTATTTTTTTTGTCACCGCTCCACTGTTCAACTGGAAAATGTGACGGGGAACGATTGAGACTGTTCGGGGTTTTTTTTTTTTTTTGCCAGACACATTTTCCACAGATAATTCCTTTCATGGTAGGCTGGCTTCGGACCGTACGCTGCCGTTTTCCTTATTTAACTTGGGGGGCTGCGGGGGAGTGACTGGATGTTTTTCTAGCTGGGCAGCAGTGTGGAGAATAGATCCCAGAAGAGAACACATCTCCAGCTTGTGAATAAAGACCTAATTGACGGGTTGTAGCCAGTTGTAAATGACTCATGAGGTAATTCACAGACAGACTTGAGAAACACACACTGGGACTGTACAGTTGTGTGGTCTGGTATTGACACAATCTTCTTGGTGGATTTCCAGACTTTTGCATCTTCCGAAAACACATCTTTAGCGATCATAAAGTCGTTTTTTTTCCCAGCCTGGAATGGTGCTGTTAAGGCTCGAGCGTTTCATTGTTTGCAAAAAGGGGAAGTCGATTCAGGGGGAAGGACTAATTGATTCCTTGGCCTTGTTTTCGTATCAACACCTCTTTTGCAAAGTTCCCCCCCACGCTGGGACAATTATCCACCGACCTACATGTAAACAAACAAACAAACAATGTTGCTTTCACTTTGTTCAGCCTGCGGTTGCAGCGAGAGACATGCCAATAATAAGCTAGCTGCATTAGCCTGTTTGAATTGACAGTAGGGGAAAAATACTAGCAGCCAATGCCCCCCTCCAACGCTGGGCTGCCAGACTGAAAGGCGGCCATTGTTCTGCTCTGTCTGTCCACTCCACATAGCCCGGGCTGAAAGTAATGCATGCGTTCTGAACGGAGGGAGAGAGAGAAAGAGGGAGGGCAAAGGAGAGGGAGAATGGTGTGAATGGCAAAAGGGAGAGTGCACAGCTGAAGTTGTAGAGTACGGACAGAAAAAGGGAGGACGGGAGGAGGATAATGCGAGCGCCAGACACGAGGAGAGAGAGGCATGTAGTAGCCCGGGGTGACACAGTGTGTGGAAAAGAAAAGGTGGCATTTTCCCTCATTTCCAACTTGCCTTACCCATCCTCTCTCATCTGCTTCCTCCTCCCCCGTCTGCCCTTGCCAAGGTTTAAAGATGCATGTGGCTCGCTGCCTGTCTGTCTCTCTGCCTCCCTGGTGGTGACAGTGGCTCGCTCGCTCGGCCGGCGCTGGTCCTCCAGGGGGGGACGACGGGCTCCGGGGTCTTCGCCCCGAGGAGATGTTGTCTTTGCGGTTTGGGGTTTTTTAGTGACACTGGGGCTATTTTCTACAGAGACAGGATTAAGGCTGCTCAGGTTTTTAGACCCCTGCTTTGTTTCCTGTGACACTGAGGACTCCCACACACAGGCCTGTGTTTACTTGGCGGTACTAAGTTGCATCTCGGTCTTAACTACTGTGACACATTGCACGCTGTGCCCTTGAAAGTGCATTTTCCACTGAAAAGCATGCATCATAGCTGGAATGCCAGGGCGTGTGCAATGTAGCGGCTTAATGGAGGGTTTCATTCCAAAATGCTATATATCTGCTGCGGAGACAAATTGGTACAATAAGAAGGAGCTGTTTTTGTCCTCAGAAGTAGGTCTCTGTTACAAGCGAAGGTTATGGAGGAAAAAAAACTACATTGTGATGAATACTGTTGATAATTATGCATGATTGTGATTCAAATGGCAGATATCTCATTCTGAAACAAATCTCTTCATATTTGTCTTTGACTCAGCTTGTCTTTCGAGCTGCATCAGTTTGAAGGCTCAGGGTCTAATAAGACTAAGTGGGATTTTGCCCAAAAAAAGAAATGAATTATTATTTTTTTAGATCCGTCATACTGTGTTTTAAACATGTCTGATCTGCTCATTTAAAGTTGGATACGCTGAACTTTTAGCAGCATGAAAAGTTCTTTATTTCCCACAGATCTGCTCTCCTGTGCTCCCGAGCCTTTTTATCGGGCAACAGATGCTTGTTTGATCTAAATTCTTAAGAAGAATCCGGAATCAAGCGGTTAATAAATCATATTTAAAAATGTGTAACACTGACGTTGAATTTGGCTTTGATGCCAAGACGAGCGAGTGTTTTTGTGTCGACTCCGGGGCCCTCGCGCACGTGTGATGTTGCGCCGCTAAGTTTGTTTGCATGTTTATCCCGATCCGACCTCTGCTTCCAGGCCCGCTTTAATAAAGCAGCAGAAACACAGGCCCGCTACTATAGCAGAGCGCAGCACTATTCTTGACCCAATTCTCTGAGCCTGCTCCTCCGAGAGCTGCTTGATAGTTTTCCCATTTTGTGAAGTTGCATTGTGTGTGTGTGTGCGCGTGTCGGTCTTTGTTTACGTGCCGCGGTTGGTATTCCTGTGTGAAACTGTACTGAGTGTGCTTTTTTTTCCCCCTGAAGAGAAAAACGATTGATCCCCGGAATGTGTGATAAATCCCATCTTCACCCTCTCCTCTCATCCGAGCCCAGCTTTGACTGGTCTGGCTTACTCTGAACATTATCCCGCATAACCAAATATGACACCCCAAAGAACATAGACGGACAAACGCAGGCAGGCAGGCAAAACACACACATGCATACTCTGGTTTGGAAGCACAGTTCATTATTTCTTTAGTGAGGTTCAAGTTGCAGGAGATGTGGTATTTATTCTGCTTGTTTATTTTCTTCCTCTAAATCAGCGAGCAGTGAGCCTTGGAGTGCAGCAGCCTTTGAACCGCGGCCTATCCCATGACTGCAGCCCTGGGTATTAACCCAGAGCCACTGAGAGGCTTAAAAAGCCATCAGCTCATTGTCCGGAGACACAAAAACCCCCTTCCTCTAAAATCCCTCCCCACCCTCCTCCCATCCTTCTCTTCTCTTTTTCCTCCTTCCCTCCTTTCTTAAGAATGCCTTGAGCTGGCCTCTGCTGGCATTCATATTAATCAGTTTTAAGGGTCTAATGAGATAAGTGAGACTTAAGGGGAGTCCCCAAAGTGGCCTAAGCCCTCCTGATAAACAGAGGTGATGTGCGCCGCCTATGGCTACATCCTCAGGAGTGTGTGTGTTTTTCACCAGGACGGCCATGCATGCAAACGTCTTTAATGTTCCTTAATCTCACCGTTGAGCTCTGAGACCCAGAAACATCACTAAAACTGGAGGAGACCCATCGTCACCTGGCCTTGTAAATGTTGAGGAGGTGATGGATTTATAGGTTCTGGTTGGGTTGTGGTGCTTTTTGAAAGGGGTCAGAAAAGTTTTTTTTACTTCCCTTCTTTTGTCTTAATCCACACACTCACCCGCCCGGAATATAGGCCAGTTGGTTTTCCTCCCGCTCTTTTGCTCCTTGCGCCATATTGTCCTCTCCTTCTCCGTCCTCCCGCCCTTCCTCTTCTCCCGTGTCTGGGATTATCAGATCTTTAACTGTACTGTCCTTGGCTCCAGGGGTCCCCGCTGAGGTGACCCAGCATGCCCACTGTCAGCATTAGGCTCGATGTTGTGGCTGCAGCCCTTGAGTGACAGTCGCCTCCACTCTCTTTCTGTTTCCTCCCTGTTTTTTTGCTCTGTGTTTATTTTCTTTTAATCTTTTTTAAAACCCTAAACCCCCCCTCTCCCCTATTTCTACTTAAGATCTCAGCTCCAAGATAAAGCTACCATGTGTGTGTGTGATGAAACGGTGTGATGAAATGAAAATGTGACAACAGCCAGACACAAAGAGGTAGCCATGTCTGAATCCGCTTTTTTTTTTTTCTCTTTCTTTGAAATATTCTGAATTTGAGACGTCTGAAAATTTGCATTCGTTAGGCAACGGTGATTAAAGCTCAGCAAGGATAACGTTCTTAGGCAAATGAAATAATCTATAATCTGTAATAATCTGCAAACTTCACCAGTTTGTAGACGTGAGGGCTCAGTTTGTTTAAAAATTACACTTGATAAGATCATGATTTATTAAAACAGTGCCTGTTCTTTTCCCCTGTTCCATGGAAAACACCTTCCTGGTTCAGAGAATTAGTTTTCTCACGCACTCGTGCAACAACAGAGGGTCTGCTTGGACCCATACAGTGGAACTACTGGAGTAGCTGTGAGGCGGGACAAGTCCTCAGAGAGTTCAGTTTCACCTGCTGTTCTGTTCCTCAGGGCCGCAGGACTCCACGACCGGAGACATTCCAGCCAGGATTAGAGCGTGCATTGCAAACGGAAGCACAAACAGGGCGGGGGGGAGCGAAGTGGCTTTTTTTTTTTTTTTTTTTTGTCAGAAGCAACATAGCGTTTGGCCCTTTTGACGTTTTCCAAGTCAACATTTTGCTGCCAAAAATTTAGCAATTCTTCCTTTTTAGCAAGTTAGATTTAAGAATGGTGCTACATCAAGTCAAGATTAAAATCCGTTTTTAAGAATATTAAACCGCTAAAGTTGACAAATTACAAAGAAGTAGAAGTAAAATAAAACAATTGTGCACTAAGAAATTAAAAAAATTGTGTTATTTTTGACTTTACCTTTTTATTTTTTTTTATCTATAAATCATATGTTCAGGACAAAAGCGTCAAATACAGTCAAACGTTTTCATATTTAAATAACTTTTCGTTTACATACATTGATATATTCAGATTTTCACGGATTTTAAAGTTTGCACTGTAAATTTTTTTTAGTTAGACTCCAGAAAATGTTTATCAGTTCTGTTTATTATAGCCATTGTGACAATTTGCAGATGTTTCATTGGTGTTTTTTTTAATTTTATGAGGTGCAGAGTTGAGGTAGACTATTAGCCTGTGGGAAATGAGATGCATCATATTTTTTCGTATTGGATTAGAGTGCGTGCTTGGCTTTGGGTGGAGTGATGAAATATTCATTACTGTTTGTGATCTCTAAGAAGAGTAGCACTTGCAAACCTTGGCACGCAATTCAAGAAAAAAAAAAAAAATCCAGTCAAGGTAGGCATGTTTTGAGCATGAAGGTGATGAGGGCTTGTCCGCTTAGTTGGCTCACGCGACTTAAAAACATTCGTGATAGGTTTTCTAGCAACTTTTTAGACTTCTCTGCTACTCAAATGGATTTGTTTGAAGATTTCTGCTCAACAGACTGACAGGTTGCAGTCGCCAGGTCCACCAAGGTGTCAGACTGTGAGTGACACTGAGTTTGCAGCAGTTTTAATAATGTAGTCTAGCCACACTTTTTTTTTTACATCCTTCCTCTGCGATGTAAAGAAGCCGTCCTTACATTATACTCAGGTCAGATTGTGTCTGCTGTCGTACATTAGCGGCAAAGCCTTTCCTGCCTGTATCACTGGTAAGAGGAACATGGCACGAAGATGGCTGAATTATTCACACTCATAATCGGCCTTTATGTCCTGCTGCCAAGCCTGGCCCCACTGTTATTCTAGTGCATAATTGATAGTGCTCAGAAGTGGAAAAGTTAGAATAGCAGAAGTAATGCGAAGCGAAAGTGTAGTCAGGCAGCAACAAGAAGGGAAAGAGGGGGGATTGGTGGGTGGAGGATAGAGGGGATGGAGGTGGGCCCCTATAGGAGTTTTTACACCGAGCTTGTGTTAGCCTTTACGGGGCTTAGGCCCAGCTAGCGTGAGGATCGCGTGTGTAGGCCAGCCAGACTGGTCTTGGGAAGAGGGGGAGAGAGAGGAGAGGAGAGGGGGGATAAAAGAGGGATAAGAGGGGGATGAAAGGAGGTGGGAGGGAGAAGAGATGGGGATCCAGAGTAACAAGGCCTGACGCTGAGCTGGCCCAGAATGTGGTCTCTTTCTCCCCCCTCCAAAGTTATGCACCACTGTGGGCGAATATATTTCTATATATGAAAAGGTTTATTTCTGCCTTTTCAATTATAATCAGCGATTCAAACTGAGGGGTTTTTGTTTGGACCTGATCCAGCAGGTTTTTTGTTTTCTCCCCCCCTCCCCTCCTCCACTACCTGCTTGCTCAGGCAGGTAAGACAAGCACTGACATCACATTACAACCATGCAATACAATGATCAATAAACAGCAAGCCCCAGAGAAGGGCAGTGATTGGCTCCAGTCCAGCAGCAAAGAGAGGCCATCTATGGAGAAATTGATTCAGTCAGCCTCTTGAAAATGTTTAAAGACAATGCTCAATTTAGAAATAGGAAAAAAATATACGTCATTTAATTTAACCTTTACAGAACTCCCTCAAGAATTTATTCCCGGATTATTTCGGAGCCATTGATGATGTTTAATATGAATGATCGTAACTTCCGGCTACTAATTGAACCCTTTCCGTGGAAGTTTGAGCGTCTCAGGTGAAGGTGTTAACACGGCCCCAGGTGTAGTCTATTTAACACCTCTCTGACCCTTAACAAAGCCTTACTAACTGCTGCCTAGCTCTGCCTTTTGTGTTCCATAACAAAGCCCTTTAGCTTCTAATAACACCACAGCACTGCCAGTGTCAAGAGAAACCTGAGATAAGGTCCACATCAGAGAGTTGGTGGGAACTGTTTAATCCGCTTCTCGAAACCAAACCAACACACAACAGGCAGGGATCATGTTTGGCAAAGTGGCTCCGCTTTGATGGAGGGATCGGATGGTGCGAGCCGGAGCGACGGAAAGTATAGAAAGGAGGTGGCTAAATGCCGGTAGTCTTTTACGGAGCCGTGAAAGAGAACATCTGGAGAATAATGCAGGGAGTTGTGCGTCGACGTGCACCCACGCAGACAGACGTGCACTCGCAACGGTCTCTGCAGCATTACAGGCTATTCTTTTATGATCTCCATCCTGTGGATTAATTCAGGTTTTGTGACTCTGATCACAACAATTAGTCGCTGGATGACTTCAGTTTTTTTACACAGTCAAATAAAAACAAAAAAATAAAAGCGGTCTGTTAATTTTCACTGGCGTTCATTTTTATTTCCTAAAATTTTTTTTTGGTGTGGCTTTAGCTGTGCCTAAACATGGCATTACCATTTAAATTAAAGCTTTAAATCCAAGCTATATATATATTTTTTTTTTTTGGTCGGCATCACTTTTGCAATATGTTAGAAAGAATCTTTCAGCGGAGTCACTACAATGTGGCCGTAAAGCCGTCGAGTGGAAACATTAACAGCGATATGTCTGAGAAAGTCATAAAACCAATTTATGAGTGCACTTAAGGCCCATACACCTACTGGAGCCATTCTATAAAGATGCAGACAGAGATTGCACCAAACTCTCCCCCAATTACCCACATTTAAAAGTAATAAATGTGGATCGATAAGTGATAGAGGGAGGTTAATCTCTGACTTTACCCAGTTATTTCCAATTTAGACACTCCTTTTCCAAACTAAAATTGCAGCATTTATAAGCTTACCATTGATTTGTTTTATTGTTTTCTTCCTACGGGCTAAATGCATTGAGCTGTTTTCACACTCCACAATGGATGTTCTTATCTTCTGTAGTGTTTAAATTCCTAAGAGACTGGCTGTTATCTTAATATAAGGAGAAAAAAAACAAAAAAAGGAATGCTTTTTATAGCAATTATTATTTTCATGTGCGAATCGCTCATTTTTTTTTTTAGATTTTCCCCCAAATGAGAAAAAGCATTTTAATTAAAGGGAAACTTCAGTAATCAACACGAGACAGCATTAAGTAAACAACGTGAAATACGTTCCCCGTCATCCGGCAGTAAGGATACGCGAAGAGGCCGGCATGCCTAGTTGAGCTCATATGCTTATTTATTTACAGGCTCAAGTGTGCCAGTGCTGGGATGCTATTGGCACTGGCAGGTATGGATTAGACCCCCCTCTCTTGTCTCACTGTGAAGTTAATTGAGGGATTCCTCCTCCCACGGTGGACTGGGACCGCCGCTTCAGACCTGAAAAGACTTTCACTTTTAATTTGAGTTGCCGATTTCTCCGCTTCAATCTGATGAGACTGCATCCACTAAATCATTTCTCTGTGACCTTTTACACACCGAAACAAGCCCCCATCATCATCATCATCATCATCATCATACCCCCCCCAATACCCCCATCGCCACTAATGTAATACCATTAATATGATATAATGGCTTATTACGGTGTCACTAATTAGATTGTACGGCAGTTAGATGTGTTATCATCCCGCTCTGCCATTAATTGCTTTACTAATGGTTTGCTTTTGCATATTTACATGTAGCTGCGCAATTATTCCACTTTGCTCTATGTTACAGGGAACTGTGCAAAAGTCCCTGGATGTAAATCCATTTCTCTTTCTATAGAGTGGTGGACCTTCGTAATTTTCCTAATTAGTGTATTATCAAGAAAAAGTCTCCTCAGGAAATGCCACCGCTAATGCCCTTGGATGGCATTTAGTTTAAATTCACACGTGGCTGATAGAGGATGAGTTTTTTTTTCGGATACCTTTGTTTGAACATATGTCATGTTTTTTTTTTGTTTTTTTTTGCATACAGCTAATTAATTAAATGTCACAGCAAAGCTCAGATTAGCCATGTGTTTACTTGCTCGCGGAGAACATTGTGGGAATTACAGAAAAAGGGCCATTTTGATTTACGTTTGATGTATTATTTGCTTGTCACAGTTTATCATATGGATTATGTAAATACGTAAAAGCACTTCAGTTGTTAGAATTTGAGTTGATTACATCGCTGCGGCAAGTTTCCCCCCCACCCTCCACATTTTTAATTTTTTTTCCACGTCCTTGAAAAAAAAAAAAAAGCCATGACTCTGGTACATACTAATCTCCCCGTGGTATTGTATGTTATTGTGTGTGTTGTGCAAATGTTTTACTTCCACATATCTGGACACGGAATAATTCCCCTCCTTCTGGCTTTGTTTTCTCTGTGTCTCTGCTGGTCTTTTAATTGTGAATTTTTCCAGTGTTTTACAGCCCAGTAATGATTTTATAGCAGGCTGTTTTATACCGGTGTCCAAACCGGCAGCCTGGGGAAGATTTAGTGTGTGTTGCCGCTGTTGGGTAGTGAGCTCTAATTGGAAGGTCAGGGGGACGTGTTTGAGAGTAGCAGGAGATCACCTGCCTTTCCGCAGATTTAAAGGTTATCAAAACCCACCCGCGGACATAAAGATGTAATTTTCTCGTTATTATATTAGCCATCTGGATGGAGAATATTGCACGCTGAATTGATTAAGTTGTTCGAATTGGGCTCGGATTCGCCAGTGATGCAAATATGCTAATTCCATTGCATGATTTGTATTGAGTACTGGATGTGTGTTTCAGCTTGGTAGGTATTCAACTTGAGTAGTCCTCTTCCATCCAGCCATGGTGTCCCCCCCCTCTTAAGAACAGCTGCCTCTGGTCCTGCGTGGCATGCCAGGAGTTAACCACAGCCTTAGACTTGGCTGGAAGGCCGAGACGTCTGCGCGGCGCTTGACGCTATGTGTGTCTGCGGGGCTCCATTTCTGCATTTCGTGCCACATTTCGTGTCTATCGCCAGCCCCGTCTCTCACGCTTGCCTGGTCCCGTGTCGTTGATGGGGTTTTGGGTGGAGGGTGGAGTGGAGGAGGAGGAGGAGGGGGGGAGTTGGTGGCCGGTAGATAAGTGGTTGATGTCTGGCTTACACCGCTGATGTAGGGCTGGGTAGGCTGGGCCACATGGTGGGCCCACATTAAAAAAAAAAAAGAAGCTATCTCTGGGTGATTCTTGGCACGCAATGCTCAGAGCTCAACACAGACAGACTCCTACTGTACACACACACACACCTTTGACATTTGGTGACACAGAAAACCAGTATTTTTCCGGCTTCCATCCTGATTGGGGCGGACATGTGGGAGCTGTACCGTGCACCTGTCTATATCCATGAGTGTGTGTGTTGTGGTTTCTGTTTGTGTGTGTGTGTATGCATGTGCACCCAAGTGTGGGCCTCGGTGCTTTTCCACCCACCCTCGGTAGCAATACACTTATTGACAACTGAAGGAAAGGTGAAGGTTCTGCAGACAAAGAGGCAGAATGTGCTGACCAGAGCATCCAGCGACAAAAGCAGTGTGGGCCGAGGAAAGGGTGCAGAGAAAGTGGATATACCATAAACAGCCTGACTCAAATGAACCGGGCCTGGGCTTGCTGACCAACACTCCTCTATTTTATCTCTTCCCCCCTTCTCGCTCTCCTTCCTCTCCTCTTTTTTTTTTTTTTCTATCTGCCATTAAAGCAAAGAGAATTGATTTTCCTCATCCCTTTCTTTTTCTTCCCCCCCCACCCTCTCCTTTCTTTTATTTAATACCCCTCTGCCTACCCCTCGCAGCCCAAATCAATACAGTATCTGCATGTACGCTGGGATAAAATACAAGCACACACTGTAACACTGTCACAGCGGGGGTCGACTATTCTCAAGCCGGCGTCCTCCTCTTCATTCATCCTTTTTACCTGTTTTGTTCTGGCTATTGTGGGTTTCTGCCCCTGTGTCTTTCATCAGTCCCCCGCCCACCCCAACCCCCTTTTTTTCCTGGTCCACCTTCTTGATGATATTATTCAGTTTGCGAGCCTCCTCTCCTTTGTTGCGACCTCCCTCTCATCGCAGCGTAAACGCAGAAAGGTGAGAAAGTTAAGAGAATGCATTTGCGTCGCCACTCTGCTGGAGTCTGCATGTGTGTGGGTGCGTTGTGTGTTTTAAGTAATGACTCATGTTGGTTCTTATGGGGTCAGAAAGAAAGAACACGCACGGCGGAGCGTGACACTCGCCATTACAACCCCTTTTACCCTGTGTGGACAGTGTGAGTGGGTGACTACACTATATATATGCAGAGCTGACTCCATCCTCTCTGCTTTAACCTTCCCTTTGTCCCCCAGTCTTGCGCTTTTGTCCCGAGAGCAACGGAAACAGGGAAGCGCACGTAGTGTCCAAACACATGCACGCTTGACAGAAAAAACAGACTTGACACGCAGTCGCAAACACACTGACACCGCTTCTCCATCCCTGTCTCTTTGCCTCTCTTTCCCTCTGACTGCTGCTTGACTATTTGACTATATTCAGCGATTCTGCGGAGCAGCATTGAGAGCTGTCACGCCCCGGCGTGGAGCTCCCATGCTGGGCTTGCTGTTTCCTCGAGCTCCCCTCTCTGATGACAAATGACCTGTGTCTCAAGATCAGACACGGGGAGCTGCCGTGGGGGCGGGGTGAGGGAGGGTTTAATAGTGTAAAGTGCCCGGTTATATGGACTGAATTTAAAAAAGGTACTAGTAGAAGGTAGTAAAGGAAAGGAGGGGAAGAAAAGAAAACGAGACACGGCGAGATAGAATGACCCATATCTGTGAGAAATGGATGCTTTGAGGCGACGAGGACCTCATTCACCTTTCTTGTGTTGCAGAGGCGTGTGTTTTTAGCATAAATTATGCAGCTGTAACGTCAGTTTAACAGACGTTTAATTAAGCAAATATTTACCCAACAACACCTCCAGACAGACACACCCATGTCTGTGTACAGTACACACACACACACACCTTTTGAACAGCATTTCCCAGTTGGCTATTGTAATCTCAGATATTCATGACAAAGAACACAATAGGTTCCCCTTTAGACGTTCAGCACAAGAAGGGAAGTTAAAAAAAAAGAGAAAGTCTAAAGTGACAGGGTGGCTTTGCTGAGTAATTTAGGCCTATTAGAACAGCCGCTGATTGGAGACGCTATTATTTCTGTGTATTACTGAGTAAATGGCCTCTGATTCACCGCATGTCACAGGATGGGGCTGCCCAAGGGGGGCCAGCAGTGTGACTAACAGTTCCTCTTTGTTCACACCAAGGTTTTCATCAGGCCTTCAAGACCTCAGAAATGCCTAATTCATCCCACATGGTTCCTCCTTTCTCCCCTCTTTTTTTTTTTTTTCATTCATTTACAAATCCATGCAGCACACATCCCCCGGATTGTACCTGCACCACACCACCCTCGCGGTTGTACAAACACAACACATTTACATGGGCGAGACGAGCAAACACCTTCGCTCTTGGCTCCCGTTTGGCTGCACCTTTCCCGGTCAGTCGTTCAGAGCGTCGGATCTTGCTGATTCAGACGGCTGTCACAGCAGCATCAGCACTGGGGGCTACGCCAGACAGACACCATGCGAAGCCACGTCGACATTATAGCGTGTGTGTGCGTGGGTGGGTGTGTGGGTGTGTTTTTTTTTTTTGTTTTTTTTATAGCGGCGTGGGGCGTGCATATGTGTCTCAGCGTGCATCAGTGGTTTAGATTAATTCACTTTATACTGTATTCAATCAGTGTATGTTACAGCTACATTCACTGTGTTATTCCACAAGGGCAGGCGCTGTGACCCCCCCGAGCTGCAGAGAGAACGCCATAAAAAAGAGAAGTCGAGGATACGACAGGCGGCAGCGGCGGCGTTTAGCGATGAGTGCTCTCGATGTTTGTACCCTCACCTGCTCGTTCGTTCGATGCAATTTTCCCTTCCGGATAAAAGCATCAGCTGAAACGCCTAATTTTGTGACAGATGGGATATGACAGGCATTTTCTGACAAAACGTTTTTTCATTGATTTGATTTAGAAGAAAATTCCCCCCTGAAATTAACTTAGCGGGAAAGTGAATTAACCCCCAACTTAAAGGGTCAGTTCACCCGAATTACAAAGAGCGGCTTTTCGCTGGCTTTACTCCGTCTAATGATGCAAAAAAAAGTTTTAATTTTAGTTGTTTTTAAGACGACCTTTGAGGAGACTTCTGCTGTGTTGACCCAAGCACAAAAAGAGGTTTGTTTTCCTTGCAGGACAGAAAAATTAAAGAAATTTAGCGGTTAAAAGCAGAGCCGCTGCTTCTCCGGATAATCCATAAACCTGGATAATCATCAGTTTTCACAGGCACAATTTCTAAGGTAAAAAAAAAAAAAAGCTTTCAGTGGGTGCTGTTGATATTGTGTTGTGGATTATCCAGAGTGCCTGGGACACAAATTTTGGAGAAAAAAAAAACATTATGTTGAATTTTGGAAATGTAATTCTTCTATGCTGTTAGCACAACATGAAAAATGAGAAAAACACTTTTGTTTGTGTGGTCGAAAGCTGAAATCTTAGCGATGGACACCTAAAAACACAGACGAATAACAACACAAGGAGCTATTACCTTTAAAGTTATAGGCCCGAAAAGGATGCCGTGAAAAAATAACGCCACAAATTCATCAGGTAATATTTACTCTGAGCATCCTTTGCCTTGAAAACTGCACAAATTCTCCAGAGTGCCTGATTTCTTTATTTATTTTTCTACTGTACTTGGCAGGTATGTGGTTCCAGCATCTTGCCACAGATCTTCTGTGGATTTAGGCTATCTCAGTGTCTTCAGTCTCCTCATGTAATCCCAGACTGACTTAACGATGCTGAGACCAGGACTCTGCGGGGGCCATTGCCATCTGTTGCAGGACCGCTTGTTCTTTTTTTTTTTATCACTAAAGATAGATCTTTACGACGCCGGCTGTACGTTTGAGGCCATTGTTTTTGCTGCAGTGTGAATTTGGGACACTTCACATGCCTCCCCGATGGGGCTGCTGCTTGATGGATAAGAATCTAAACCTCTGAAGTGGACGTTTGCACACGCTGATACACATCTGCATGTTTAAACGCATGTTTCAGAAGTGTGTTGTTGTATTTTAGAGGGCACGTCTATTGGCGGTTGATAAGTGTGTGAGCGCCACTTAGGGTCCTTAGTTCCTGCTGTGCCGTCAGGGGTGGGGTAGGATGGTGTGTGTGTGGGGGGGTGTCTTCCATAGATTAGACACCATCTGTTGGCTGGCACTTGATGACAAGCACATTGCCTTCTTGTACACACACACAAACAGACAATCTTACACACATCTATGACACTAATCTACATTTTTCTACATTCACTCTGTTGCTTTCTTCATGACTTTTCCTGCATTTGCCTCCCTTCTTCTATCACCCTTTACTGCCCCCCCCTCCATACGTCCTCATATACGTTCTCTCTATGTGCCCCTTTATCCCCGGCTCTTGCTTTCCTTCCTTCTTAAACATCGCCCTCCCCTCTGCCTCTCCTGTCTGGTGAGAGTATTTGGGTGTGAAAGACTGTCATTAAAGAGATGCCCCCTCTCCCCCGCTGGGTGTAATCATCTATGAAAGGGGACAAATTAATGTTACCATAGCTGACACTGTTGGCTCTGTGCTCGTGTGCATGTGTGTGTGTGTTGCGGTCTGAGTGGCCCGCGATGCCAACATGGCCCACTTTGTTTCGCCCAGCGCTCCCGCCTCACATACTCACCAAATCCTCCTTCAAGGTCACAGCCAGTCAGACCAGACTCGTATGTGTGTGTGTGTGTGTGTGTGTGTGTGTGCATCTCAGTCTGTTGCAGATCTCATGACTCCAGTACCTTTATGAATAGGGCTCATTCTCCGCTAAATAACTGACATATTTTTCGAATCCCATTTTTCAAATTGGCACATAATCCGCAGGCCAATTTCGCAGGAATTGATGCTGAACTTAAATAAATGCGCGCATTCTCGTGTGTGAAGAAGTGTGCTGGTGTTTGTAAGTGTGTTGCTGCACGAGCTCTATTTTGTGTCAGCATTGTTTTGTTTTTGTGTGTGTCTGTGTGTGTTTGCAGCATCTCTGTTTCATCCTGCCTCCTGAGGTTCAATGCTCTCTGGCTATTCTGAAGGTCAGAGATGACACCGTGGGAGAGGGGTCAGTCATCACTGCCACCCCTCCGTCTCCTCCCTCTTTCCATCTTTCCATCTCTCCGTCTTTCCTTTCATGTATTCTCATCTCTCTCTCTCTCTTGTGCAGCTCTTGGTATGTGGACTTTATTAAATTTTCCTCCGGGTGGGTGACGGAGAAGACAGGAGGGGATCAGGGGAGTCATCCCCTCTTTGCCGCTTTCATCTATCACTCCTCTTTCATTCCCACAAGGGGACTCTGGTTGTTGGGTCCTCGTGGTGAAAAGGTAGCCCGGGAACCTCTGCCCTCTCTGGGCACTGTGCTTCATGACAGCTCCCTGATTCCATCTGGAGGTCAGAGAGTGGAAAAGAGATAAAAAAAAAGCTCTCTCTCTCTCTCTCTCCATATTACACATGCTGCATTCTCTTTACGGCCTCGAGCCCAAGTGAGAGGTAAAAACTCTCTTCTGTACTTCTTGCTCTTCTCATCAATCTCCCTCAATCAATAGAAATTAAAAAATGTGCTTTGCAACAGCAAAAATAAGATCCAGCCTGGAATTGCTTTGCAAATTCAGTTAGCGAGCTCTTCTTTTAATGACAGGGTCAACACATCTCATCCTGCAGCCGCAGACACAGTCTTAAACACGACAGAGCAGGTCAGAGAGGAAAGAGCAAAGGAGGATTAGAACACGCGTGTGCACATCAGCGTATGCAATGCATGCTAAGAGAGCAATAACAGCACTGTGTGGGTTTATAAACTAATAAAGACGTTTTATTCTGCTGTGATCAGTGGTCAGTTTTCCATTTCTGTGTGGTTGCATACCTGTGAGGTAAAGAGAGAAAAACTTAGGGAATGAAACTGAGTATATGTTATATTTAATAGCAATGCTCACTGAAAAAAGAGAATAGTTGGACCAACCCTAAATGAATCATTTGTAAGATGCAATTGAATTAGGTTTATCCAAATTAAGTCACCAAGCAGAGTTAATGCTGCTGGTTTAAGTCGGATGTACATTAATCATCCTCTCAAATGAACAGCGTGCACTGCTGCAGCTTGCTAATAGTAAAATGTAAAACATGAGTTTGTTAGTAGACCTCTGCTCTTTTCTTTTCTCTGTAATCCTACTCAAAGATATTTCTTCCACAAATTAAAACCCCAGTTTGAAGAGACAAAGTGTGATTTCAAGTTGGTAAAGATGAGAAAGATGAGATTCCTTTCAAACAAGACTTCAACTCAAACACACTTTTTTTTTTTTACAGTGTGTAGAAAATGAAGAACAGAGACCTGTTGAGCTCCAGGATTTAAGAAGTCTGAACATTCAGCCAGTTTTTATGCATCCTGTTTATGTTTAACGTATTTACAACGGTGCACGGCGCTGTTATGAATCCAAGATACCGTAATGCCAATAAGATGTTTTTTTTTTAGCTTTCATTCAGCGAGCGCTCGGCAGCGGTGAGTCCATGTTTTCTTCTTGTTCCTCCGCTGTTATGAATCATACTGTGGTCTGCCCTGGGGCCTACTGGCTCACACTGTCTGTTACAGGCAGGGAATCAAATGAAGTAATTGATTGCTTAAAATGATCCTTTTCCCCCCTTGTTTTCGCCGCTTACCGGTGTCTGTGCACTATATAGCTGAAGCTTGTTTATTGGCACAGCCTATTTACCCGTATTCCCTTTGGAGAAAATGGGTAAATATCAATAGTGTGGACCGGGTAAATATCCTCGGCTCTTGTTTTCCAACAAAATGGCAAAAAGAGAAGAATAAGTAGAGGAGGTTTTACATATCACTCCGCTGCTTCTGCATAACATCCTGCCGTTTTGATAAAACACAGATAAATAGATGGCAATAGGAGCCTTCGCTGGAGATTTCTTTACTATTTCCTCCAACTCCTGGGATTTTGTAGTCCCATCTTGGTTATCCCCGAATGCACAGCAGTTCATTTGAATAGTAAATCAGATGGTAAGGCGAACATGCAGTCTTCATGTGTAGAGTTTCGTCCGCTGTTTTGTTTAATGTGTTTTTTATGCAACCGATCGCGAATAAGACCCGACTTTGTATTTGCGTATCGTCACGAGGACCAACGTCAGGGAAACTGTGTCCCAACAGATGCCACGGTTGCGAGCAATTTGTCCCAAAATTTCACATTTCAAAGGTTTACGACAGATAAATCTTTGCTGTTTTCACTCCAAACTCTGCGGCCAACAGAGCAGGATTAATAATTTGTGTTAACAAGAGGGATGCCGGCCTCTTTTCATCCATCCTCAAATTGTGCCCTTCTCCGCTTTCACACGTCACCCTGCTGATTACACCTGACAGTTCCTCCTTCTCATCGTCAGAGATGACAAAGTGCTTCTACTGCGCTCCCGGAGTCTCATCCCTCACCTCCGGATGGCCCAGATCACAGTAGGAGCAGATATGAGACCAGGGGAGAAGATCCGTCACCACTCGCCTTTGTACTGGAAGTCATTTTTCAGATCCCGGATCGGCGAGTGTGTGGCATCTCTTAGTGGTAAATGTGATTTATCCACTAAGCTGTTGCTTGGTGGTGGCTAACGCAGCTATAGGAGCCGCCAGACTCACAATTAACACTGATTTATCTGCTAGCTCGACTGTGAGACTCGGCATTGATTATAATGAAGATGCTTCTGGTCGAACCTGGGTAGAGTTTTTTAGCGCTAAAGTCGATTGAATAGACCTTTTGTGCACGTGTTTTTGTGTGGAAAAAGAAAGATAATCATTTCGTCCAGAATGTGAAATAGTAATATAGTATTTTTTCCAGGATGAGATTTTGTTTTGACTGTTGGGGGGAAAAAAAAAAAGAAGATGAAAAGAAGAGAATTCAAATAGTAGCTTGGCCCCCCGTTTGCTCACCAGGACACCTTATGACCGTGATGGTATAATAGCATTAAACATAATCATGTTCTATTTGTATCCACACGACTGCGTTCCCTTTCTCCGGGTGCCATAATGGGAGAGAAAAGCTCAGCCACATAATTTAACACAACACTAGGCTACTATAACACATTGTGAGCAGCAAAGACAGACATTTAGCGGTACAGTATTAAACAGGATTAGGATGATTCAGCGCAGGAAAGGAGGTGCCGGAGACGACAGCTTTAGCCACACGTTTCACTAGGTGTCATTTAATACGGCTCCACCGCTGAGCCAAAATTAATTCACTCACGATGACTTCTGCTCTGTTCATTTTTTCTTTATTTATATATTTACCCATTTGTTTCCCCCTTTCTCTCTTTTCTTGTCTTCTTTTTTTGTTGCATTTATCACAGTTTTAATGGATTTATTTAATTCCAGGCTTGTTTTCTTTTTTTTTTTTTTGGCTGTGACAGCAATCAGGATACCACCAACTTGCAAGAAAATTAGTCCATTTCATCTCGGTAATTATTGACATGAAGGGAGGTTGGGGGTGTGTTTGAAACATTCACACATACCCATTACTGGTTTCTTTGAAGCCTGCTGAAGCTTGCACTGTCAACAGGTTTGCCAAGAACCATAACGTGATTTATTATCATCTAGACAGTTTACTTCATGTCGAATACTTTACATGCACACGCAGCGAAACAGAAACCGCGTTACGAAACTGCCGTGCGGAACGATCCAGAAAACACGAGGGCGGTGAATTCAACAACGGTTTTGGAGAATCTGTTGATCGAAAACAGCTTCCTGGTGTCGCTCACCTTTCTTGGTGAGGAAAAAAGGGAAGGTTGGACGAATGAAGGAATGGGAGGACTGGGAGAGGTGAAGGGGGGCGACGGTGTGAGCCTAATCTACCTCCTACATGGCACTGTGTGAAGAAATGTTGAGATGGAGCCATGGCTGGAGGTTAGGTCAAGTCCCTGATGTAACAGCCACAACAATCTTTGAGCTCTAATGGTGTGTGTGTGTGCGTGAATGTGTGCATTTTCACACTTCTGCCGTATCAACTTATATTTCCACTGTGTGTTGTGGCACCAGGGGAGGGGTAGCAGGGGTCTCCGAGGGCTCGGGAGGGATGGGGGGGTTTATACTAAGACCCTCGTAAAGAATCGTGATTGCGGACGATTGTGCGAGAATGTGTTTATGTACGTCCTGCATGGGGCGCCGACAGGGCTGCCTCTCGGGGTGGGTTTTAATTCCAAATGGACGTGTGAGGAGTAAAAAAAAGTGTGTCGGCGTGAGGGTGGAGGGGGGGCGTCCAGAGATGCAGTGTGTAAAATGGTTATTGTAGCCTAATCAGCGTGGTGACCTGAGCCGGAGTTAATATTGAGGAGTTTGACCTTTTCTGTTGGCGGGAGATCAGGAGTGCCCTCCTTCCCTCGTGGCTTTATGTTAGCATTCTTTCAACACCATTGTGCTTCGACATATGCACGCATGATCTCAAGTGTGCAGGAATGTTTTTTTGCTTGAACACCAGATGTATGGCAGAATTAGAACCAGATATATGGAGCAGACAATGCTCAGGAGGTCTCCATTTATATCCATTTATGCTACAAATAGATACAGAAAAAGGTGTTTGGTTAAATAAAAAACTTGTGAAACATCGTGTGCTGTAGCTGAAAGCAGAAACAGGCTGGACGAGTCTATAAACTTCAAAGAAGCGAGAGAAGTGAAGGGGAAAAAAAAAAAAAACGCAGTGACAAACTCTGAGTGTTCAAACGAGTCATTGCCCTCTTAAGGAAAGACACCTTATGCACCTGTTGTTTCATTTGCATTTGGGAAATCTGCCCGCTCACACCTGCCCAAAGTATGCACTCATCTCCCCCTGGGGAAAATAACTGCACGCTTTGATATCAGGACTCGTTCGCCAGCAACAGCTTCAATTATTCTTTACTCATACTTGCCTTTCTCCGTTTTTCTGATTCAGTTATTCTCCGACTCCCTCTGCTTTCATAACATCTCGTGCACTCTCCCGTACTCTCACCTCTTAAATCCTCCCAGTAGTATTAAATTTGTGTTTATCCCTCCAGCCTGCCTCCCCCATGTCTTCAGGTCCCCAAGGAGACATCCAAAGCACAGAGCCCCCAGGTAGGGAGCCCCGGGCTGGGCTTGTAGCTGCCGTGCGAGCGCTCACAGGGATTTGCAAGCTCTAGAGACCCTATAGTAGCTGCACAAGGTCTCGTGTTGCGCCAGAAAGAGATGAAGACGGCAGCAGGTAGACTGCAACAGACTGCAAGACAGGCAGGGGTAAAAAAAAAAGAAAGAGAGAAAAGAAATTCATGGAATAAGTGGTTTTCTTTTGTCTATTTTAAGATTATAAAGGGTTGTATTTTGTTGTAAATTTACACTTGTGGAATGGAAAGGCAAAGGCCTCTGGCATGAACAAGCCAAAGCCCTCCTACATGTGAACCCCTGCCTGCCGTTTGTCTGACTGAGGCAGAACAATCGGTCGCAGTGGTTTCAGAGGCCCTGTTCTCGGTCTGGCTTTGTAACAGGGATAAGATGATGTCCCATGCAAAGAACAAAGCTGGATAATTAACCCCCTTCAGAGGTGCTAGCACGGCTCATGTGGCCTGTTGGACGGAGCAACTGTGCACACATATGTGTACACATGACAGGCGTAATCACACTCGGCATTAAAACACGTCAACAAAATGTCTCCGACTGCTCCTCGCCCGGTTCACGTTGATTGAACTAAAACAGCAGCAAATGAAAACTACGCGTAATAATTTCTGTCCTTTTGCCTACACGGCGTGTTTTCAGTGATTTGCTGAGCACCTCTCAGTAGCCGAACATGTACACCCTGTAATCTTTTCCTGCTTTGTTATACAGCCCAGACGTAAACTTGCGGCTGTGATGGACAGCTACACAATAGGCAGGGCTTTCCCATTGCTCCGTGTGAATGGAGTGTTCTAGGCGCTTAATGACAGACCGCACTTCACTGTGAGAGAACAACGCGAAATATTAAAACGCGATTGGTTTCGAGCTGAAAAATACCTTGTTGCTCATAATCTCTTGATCTTTGTCTCCTGAACTTCTCTTTTCCTCATAATGTAAGCACATAATGAATTGCTTGCTTGAAATGTGAAACTTGTTCCCTTTAGTCATCATTTGAGTCTTAAACAGAGAGAAAGGAGGGGAAAAAAAAATCAGGTGTCTGGCACACCGAGGCAAAAAGGCTCTTATTTAGTATTCAATACGGCCTTAAATGTACTCATGAGAGCTTTCAACCTATTATCTTACAAACTGCATTGATTTGTTTGCGAGGAGAAATAGCAGAAATGAAAAGTTTCCAACGTGAAGCGCTTGAATGTGCGGCGCTGCTTATGAAACAACAACACACCCTCGCCCAGTGTTTGTGTGTCTCTGGCTGTGTTATTGAGCTTGTGCTTAGTGCGGGTCAGTCACATCATTCATTCTCAGATGGCCAGAGTAGCAATATACTGTATGCTAATTGTTTGCTGCTTAATATGCTACATCAATCAGGACTAATTATGACACCGTTTCAGCACTCAGCTTTGTTTCTGCAAATGAGACTGAGTGAGGGAGAGGGAGGGAGCAGACGGGAAACAAAGATGGCGAAATGCTTCACAAGCGGATGCAAATAGAAGTGAGAATCTGCAGCAGTGTATGGAACATATATTTCCTCATTGTGTGGTCCCATAAGCCTCGAGGGAATTCCTGGGTTATGATTTTTTTTTTTTTTCTCTCCAGGATGAGAATCAAACTCTTTTAAAGACAAACGGAGCAGGAGGTCCAATAAGATGCAAAGCCAACAATATACACAAGTTATTAAAAGTGGCTTAACGAGTGCTTCCTGTGATCCAAATATGGAAGATAATGTTAACGGCCATTAAATGCCTTTCGTGATCGATCACCTCAGGAGTTCCCTTTAATGGCTTCCCATCTCAGCGCCTCTTGTTACGCTGGATTATTGTCAGATATTGTGATGCGCCGAGCTATCAAAAATATTACTTCTCCTGTTAAATAAACTTTAAAGCATACACCCAGTGCAGCGTACACACTTTCTCTCTCCCACACACACACACCTTTTAAAACTTCTTGACTGCAGTAGGTGACCTCCCGGTCGTTGCCAAGTGCCTGGGACGGGGGCCCTCTGGCTTGTGAGTCTTTTTAATGGACTCCTAGACGGTCCATTTCTATTGTGTGTAGAGAACAACCCGGCTGAATGCAGCAAATTAATCACATTTGGACCTGGATTGGCTGCCACTTTTTCAATATGAGCCCCCTCGCTAAGGTGCAACCAGAAGGACTAAGAGGGGTCAGACAGGCACAAAATGGAGGGCCGAGCGAAGAACAGGAGGAACTCTTTAGTTTAACCCCTCGGCTGAAAGAGGAACAAGGCTGTCATTTTGTATTCTCGCCTGGCCTCTCTCGTGCTCCCGCTGGCATCCCGCGCTGCGTTTGTGGCAGTAGGTCCGTGCGTCTTTGTGTCTTTGCATGAGTGTATGTGTTTTTTGTGCGTGTAGGCCGAGACGGAGAGGGTTCTAGATGTTTTGTTGTGGCAAAGGTCAGCTTGTAGTGCCAGCTGGAGAGAGAGAGAGAGGCCTGTGGAGGCCCTCTGGATAGGCAGGAGAAGAAAAAAAAAAAGGGAAATGAATGAAAGGTGGGGGGGCGATGCTGGTGGTGATGGTTTGGAGTGGGATGCAGAGGAAGGTAGCCCACGCCACAGATCTACTGTTTCCTTGGGTGGTGTTTACTTCATCATAACACATAATAGCAGCTTTTAGGGGAGAAAACACATTTGTTAGTTTGTGTCGGATCGTAACGGGCCGAGGCAGAATGAGGGTAATGTGGAGAGGAGGAGGTTGGAGGAAACGGAGGGCGGAGGGTTTAATGGGCAAGGGGAGGTGAATGCATGGAGGAGAAAATAGGCTAAGCAGAGAGAGAGAGAGGAACCCCCTTGGCTCGCCGTGGCCCCTGTTCAGTATGCATCCCCACTGTTGGGATGATATTGGGGGCAGAAGAAGGCCATTGTTCCTCTCGGATCTTCCTCTCCATTGAAAAGAGAGATGGATAGAAGAGAGGAAGAGAAGAAGGCAAAGAGACAGAAAGAGAGGTTAGGGCGTGGGGCTGACCCCGCGACCCACCCTGACCCGCAGACACCCGCCACAACCGGGGCTTTTGTCTGGGGATCGAGCTCTCCGCGACCTCCTCCATGTAAAATCGAACCCCTAGAATCCTCCACCCCCCACCCCAGACCCACTCGAATGTGACAAAGTCAGGGTTCAAACACTGTCAGGGGCCTGGGGGCAGTCAAATAGAACTGGGAGGCAACATGCTGCATATGTTTTTGTGTGTGTGTG